>NW_028274822.1:76053754-76206816 GCF_037043125.1 Eumetopias jubatus | reverse complement strand
TTCGGTTGCTATCCTCTTTAATGTGGCAATGGCCTTTTCCTGATTCCCGGACAACACATCGTACCTTGCGCTCTCCGGCAGCCACTGTGGGTACAGGTGTGGCAGGTTAGGGTGGAACAGAACACTGGGTCCCAGCCACATACTCTCCTCTGGGTGTGGAGTCTTTAAGGGTGGGGCCTCTGGCTCCAGAGGCCTGGCTTCAAATCCTGGCTCTGTCATTGATTATATGGGTTGTGTGACCTTGAGCAATTACTTGACCTCTCTGTGCCTCCATTTCCTCATCCATAAAATGGGGATAATGATAGATCCCATCTTTTCGGGTTGTTGAGGGGATTAAGTGAGATAATCCAGACAAAGTGCTTACTTAGCACAGTGCCTGGAATGGGTTCATGCAGTTATGATTGCTGCCGTTGCTATTATTATTACTAAATGGTGTTGTTGTCAGAGTCCCCCCCAAAAATCTTAAAAATAATCTTTACAGGATGGTGTTCTCCTCCACCCCCCCCCACCTAAATACAGGGAACAGCAGGAGGCCAGGAGACAAAGGTTGAGATGTCTTAAGGGATACCTACAAAACACAGGACCGCAAAGAGGAGCAAGGGGACAGCCGAAAGGATGAGCAGCCAGCGCCAGCCCAGGCTGGGCATCACAAACACAGCCAGGATGACCTCGAACACTGTCCCGATGGCCCAGAAGACCTGGCATGGGAAAATGGGATCAGTTGATCACGCTCATGCATGGTCAACGCATGAGCAATGTGAGTGTCATTGTAGATGACGCTATCGATATGGGTAAGGGGTCTTTGGGGTCTGCAAAGTCAGAATGGCCACCACTTTTCCTGGGGTCCATATAGTTGGGCCACGGCCACCATGTTGTCCATCTCCTGAGGGTGCCATCCACATGGTATGATATTGGCGTGGTACCCACTGGAGTGTACAGTGTGGTAGCTCTGGTTAAGGAGATCAGTACCACCTCGTGTGAGGTCAAGATGGTGATGGACACATTGGTTTTTGTTTACTGACATCCATCTCTCTTGCCCATTGGGGCCCTACTATCCTTAGTCCCAATTGCCTCTTCTCTGCAGGGCTGAATATCTTCTGTGTGCCTCTCCGAGTCACTCCCCATCCTTCCCCACTTTGCTCTTTGAATGCACTGCATCCATAGACTTCCTGATTTCTGGCTTCCCACTGGGTGCAGCCAACGGGGAGCCCCACAGGAACTGGGAGAGAGGGAGGGAGGTAAGAGAGGTTGGGGCATTTACTCCTCTGGCTCCCTCTCTGCAGGGTGCGCATGGGCTCGCTGCATCTCTCAGCAGAAGGTCCCAGGTCGCGTCCAATAGCTCTCGACATACAACTCTCCCTCTCTGGACTGCTAATTACTTCCTGCCTTTGCCTGGCAACTGGAACTTCCAGCCTGGGGCTATTTAGAAATAGTCCCTTTATCAAACTTTCTTCAAATTATCCTAATTTGTTTTTTTTAAGATTTTATTTATTTATTCATGAGAGACAGAGAGAGAGAGAGGCAGAGGCAGAGGGAGAAGCAGGCTCCCCGCCGAGCAGGGAGCCCGATGTGGGACTCGATCCCAGGACCCCGGGATCATGACCTGAGCCAAAGGCAGACGCTTAACCGACTGAGCCACCCAGGCGTCCCCAAATTATCCTAATTTGAGTATGCTGGTTCCTGTTGGGACCCTACAACTATTGCCCATTGACAAACCTGGTCCTTCAAGTTTCCCCATCAGTTCTGGGAGCCCATAAGAGCCCTCCGAAATCCCCTTTTGCTTAAATTAACCACATTTCTGTTGCTGACAACCAGGGGTGATAGTCAAAATGTCTAACAAACTGATACAGGACTGACCAACCAGAATGGGTACCAGACATACCCGCTCCCAACACACACACACACACACACACACACACACACACACACACACACACACGACTGTGCCAGGAGTTAACTCTTTAGTTGCTAGATCATGGGAAGTTCTAGGGGGTCCTAGGAGAGGACAGGGTGTTAGGTGATGAGGCCTAATCAGCGACCAGGATCTGCTGGCACAGATACATCTCAATATTTAAATAGTTGGTTCATCCATACCAGTATGGACTAGCTGACTACCATCCTTATTGGTCAGGGGTAGATGCAGTCAGGGTGGTAGATTGGGCCGTGGGGTTAATGTAATTAATATTGTCAGTGTGGTCCTGGTGGCTAGAGAATGGCATCATAGACATCACTGTGGACATCAGTGTCCGGAAAGGTCAAATAAACCCTACTGCCCACTGCATGGCACCATTGGGCACTTACATATTTGCCCTGAGAGCTTCCAGATCATGACGGGAAAATGGGTCACAAGACCCTGGCAGGAAGAAGGCTTGAGAGGGACTAGCTGGACAAAGGACCTTTTAAGGCAGCCTCTAGGTTACAGAGGTGGCCGCTCACACAAGACACAGGTGAGTCCAGATACAAATAGGGGTGGAGGGTGATGATATGGACAAGGGACAGGAGTTTTGTTTCCCTTAGCTGCACGGTTCGGCAGCGAGCCTCAGATAAAAGCCATTTCTAGCCCAAGAATGACATACCACCAGCCTGCCACCATTTTTTTTAAGAGATTGAATTTTTTTTTTGTCAATTGAAGAATTTATCTGTAAAGCAAAAAAAAAAAAAAACCCAAAAAACAAAAAACAAAAAAAATGTTCAAATTTACATAACTGACAAAGTCCCATTTCCTTATCCTGTGGCTCAGGACACCTGAGAATCTCCTGCTCAGAGACTGAACACTATTGGAAAACCCAGACCACCCTCCTTACCTCAATCAGCAAAATACACTTAGCTCTGGCCTTCATGGGAAGGAACTCGGCGTACAGCGTCACCCTGGGAAAGCGGAAAGATATGAAAGGAGTTAAGGTCAGGACTGAGTAAGAAGATTGCCACAGCTTTCCGAATTTCTTTTTTTTTTTTTAAGACTTCATTTATTTATTTATCTGAGAGCAAGAACATGTGAGTGAGCAGGGGGAGAGGGACAAGCAGACTCCATACTGAGCATGGAACCCAGACACAGGGCTCAGTCTCACAACCTTGAGTTCATGACCTGAGCTGAAATCAAGAGTCCGATGCTTACCCAACTGAACTACCCAGGTGCCCCACTTTCTGAATTTCTAGGTCAATGTTCCTCTGAGGGTGGTCTGTGGACCACTTAACTTCAGAATTTCCTGGGACAATGGCTAAGTACTTAGATCTCCAGGCCCTACCCCAGACCTCTATCTATCATCTATCTATCTATCTATCTATCTATCTATCTATCTATCTATCTATCTATCATCTGTCTTGGTCTTTCCATTTCTCTCTCTCTCCACACGCACACCATACATCTATGTCTGTTTCTATATCCATGTGTGTATATGTATTTAAAAAAGCAATGAGTTCACACTGATACTTTCAATTCCAGTCCAACCAGAAGGTTAGGGTTCTTTCTTTCTTTCTTTTTTTAAGTAATCTCTATACCTAACACAGGGCTTGAACCCAGAACCCCGAGATCAAGTGTCGCACCCTCTGCTGACTGAGCCAGCCAGGCACCCCAAGGTTAAGGGTTCTTTCTAGCCCTCCCAGTTTCCATGTTTGTAATTCCCTTCTCCAACATTGAGACACCCAGGCCTCTTTATCCTCAATACTTGCTTGATCCATTTATTTGCTTGCTGAATGTAACCAATGCCCTAAATATACTGGCTGCCTCCTCCATCTACTGCATTCTTGCCCCCTCCCCCTACCTTTCACTTCCTCAGCCATTGGCCATGCTGGAAAGAGAAAGAAATCTCTAAACTTCTTCCCCATGCTGCCTTCCACATCTCCCACCTAAGCCAAGCATCTGAGCAACCAGATGGCTTCATGTTACTTTCCTGGCTCCTCATAAAGGAGACGGGGTAGAGAGAGGCTAATTTCCATTGACCGTTTTGAGGCGGATACTGCTGGTAACACCATCTAGGTCTCCTGGGATCCCTTTACTAGTTCAGTTGGCCCAACTCCCAGCTGCTGCTAATGGCTCATACCTGCAAACTTCTAGAATTGCTCTTGAACAATTGGAGCTGCCTCACCAGAATGATGTCTTTCCCTGCATAACATCTAACATTTGAAAAGTTGGTCTTAAAAAAAGAAGAGAAAGAAAAGTTGGTCTTAGCAATATCATCAAGATTTAGGAACAGTTCTTCCCCCAGTAGAAGTCCTTCTTAGGGTTATGATAAAAGATACCTCTGTCCAAAGAAGGAAGAATTCTTAGGCGCCTCAGAGAAAAGGCTAGGGCTTTAGTCATTCAGATATATTCTATTTAGAGAAAAGCATGAAGAGAAAGTCAATTATCACCTAGTTTAATTCATGGTATAAGTATTTCAGTATATTCTCTCTTCCTGTCTTGATCTTTTGTCTTTATCTCTCTCCCTTTCTCTTTCTTAATCTCTCTCTGTAGCCAAGATCATACTCAAGAATTTTGAACCCTACTTTTTATTTGATTTATAAATAGCATTTCCATGCCATTTAAAATCCTCTTACACACATATGTTCTATCATATGCATGAACCATTCTTTTCTTAATAATAGCTACCTTTTATTGAGGACCTATTATGTGTCAAACACTCTTCTAGATGTTTTACATGGATTGTCTCACTCAAACATTTCAAATCAATGGAGTAGATACTTATAATCCTGTGGGTGTGCATATATCTTTGATTCTCATTTTTATCTCTAGATCTACCTATGTCGGATAAATTGTTAATTGACCAGGATCACACAGCTAGTAAGTTAGTAAGTAGAAAAGCCAAAATTCTAAATTCTAACCCAGATCTGTCTATATTTTGTAGCCCATCCCTCTTTGGATGGTTTTGCAATTACACAATACTTCAACAAACATTATCTTTAGGCTGAAGACATCTTTGTCTTCGTGTGGTTTCCTTAGGTTAGGTCCCTGTTAAGTAGAATTTGTGTCAAAGGGCATGCATAGTTTTAAGGCTTTTGATAGATAATACCAAAGTGGTTCCCCAAAAAAGCTTACTCTGATTTATATGCCTACAAGTAGCTCTCTCAACAAAAACCATTAGGAATTTCATTAACTCAGCCCTGAGAGTAAGGATCAAGATTATAGTGGTTACAGAGGTTACAGCAATTACCATGGATGACTTCTTTGAAATTTGTATGCTGTTCTCCAAATGGTGTGCTTATATTATTTAAAAAATCAATAGTAATAATAAAATGAGAAGCATGTTTACCTGTCCTCCACCAAATTAAACTACTAACCATGCAAAAACGTGCAGCAGCATATTCTAAGGGCAAAGTCATGCCTGTCCTTAGATGGCAAGGATTTCTTTTTATAATGAAGCTATAGCATGTGGTAGTTTTTCTTTTTTCTTTTCTTTTAGTTACAGAAGTAGTACCTGAATGCATTTGCGTTGGAAAACAGTTAAGCAATACATAAGTATACAGAGCATATGATAATTCTTCCTCTTCCCCATTGCCCCTACTTCCATTCCATTCCCCCAAAGCCATAACAACCAGGAGTTTGCTTTGCAACCTTCCAGCTCCTTCTCTATGTAAATAAATAAATTTAAGCAACACATCTTTCTTTTCCTTCTCTCTTTCCTTCTCTCTTCTTCCCTTTGTCTCTCCCTCCTCCCTCCTTCCCTCCTTTCCTTCCTTCTCTCTTTCCTTCCTGCTCCCTCCCTTCTTTCCCTCTTTTCTTCCTTCCTCCCTTGCCCCTTCCTTCCTCCCTCCCTCCCTTCCTCCCTTCCTTCCTCCTTCCCTCCCTCCCTCCCTTCCTGCCTTCCTCCCTCCCTCCCCTCCTTCCTTCCTCCCTTCTCTCTTTCCCTCCCATCCTTCCTTCCCTCCTTTCTCCCTCCCATCTTTCCTTCCTCCCTCCTTCCTTCCTCCTTCCCTCCCTTCCTTCTCTCTTTCCTCCCTTCCTCTCCCCCTCCCTCCTTCCTTCCTTCCTTCCTTCACACATGCAGCACACTGTTCATGTTCCACCGATAAAAATGCCCCAACTCTTGCCACTTCCATGCATGCCTGTCCAGTTTCCAATTGTCAGTACCTGTAACTCTCCCCTGAGTGCTTTCTCTGGTTATTAAAGCTTACTCTGCCAACCTCTGTGGCAGACCAGGAGTGCCAAGGAATTTAAACTTCCCAGGAGCATCTCTCAACAAATGACATTTCCCTCGTTCCTTGAATGGGACAATCTGGAGATGCGTGCCACAGGATCTCCCAGACTAAACTACTTGCCCTAGCATCTCTGTGTCAAGATCTGCTTTCAATAAGACAGTTTGGAAATCTTCCCATATTAATATACATGTATTTACTGCATTATTTTTAAACAGCTGCAACCCTGTTGATTAATAGATTGTTTTCAATTTCTTGTTTTTGCCACCTCTGCCACAAGAAACATTTTTTCTTGTAATTGTTGTGTCCCACACTGGCCATTATTTATAGCAATTCATTATGAAAATGAGCTGTTTGATCTTCATCCAAAGTGTGGTGATTATTACAATCACACTGAAGAATAAAAGAATGAGCAATGAAAGTAGCAATGCCAAGAAGCAGTTGATACTGGTGTCAATAAACTCCCGCTGAAAATAATCACATTTACAGCCCTTGGCAATTAGAGATTTGCCCTTTGGATCACATGCTTGCAAAGAAGTGACCTGTGATCTCCATTTGGCATTTCTGTTTGGTCTGGAGGGGAAAGAGCAGTGCCAAGGACAGGTTTGTGAGCAAGCTCCACCTAGACACCAATCTGAAGAATCTTCTGAGAAGGTCTCAAGGTGGAACAGGTGGGCAGCTACCTGGAGTATTAGTCTTCAAGTGTGGCTAACACACAAGCAGGATGCCTGTTAAGGCAGGGTTCCTTCTCAGTTTCTTAGGTAGGAGGCATTTCTGCTGAAATACTTGGCATCCTCTATCGGAAACAATAAACAATCAGCCATGGTGCCTACATGTTTCTTATATATATTTTGTGTATGTTTTGCAACTAGAGGCAATGATCATTTTTTGATGCTTATCTGCATTTTCTAAAACAAAAATGTATTACTTGTAATGATAAAACTTAAGTTGCTTCTAATTTTTTCACTTGAGTTAAAGTCTCTTCCCTCTTGATGCTCCTGCATAGACAGAAAAGCTAATTATTTGGCATCCTAAATGTGATCCTCTTTCCTGTCTTAATTAAAGGGAACAGAAACCACTCAGAACTTCCAGTTCTATGTCCCAGAATCATCTCCAAATCAGTACCAGGGACCCAGTGGACATTAATGATTTACCAGGACTTTCTGACTATATAAGCTTAGAATCCTTTCAGGACATCTGTTCAAATGTAAGAACTTTGGCATTAGATGGGTGTGGATTTGAACCCAGTTTCTCCACATGGTAGATGGTTTGCACAAGGTGCTTCACTATTTTCCCTCCCTGTGTCTTGCTTCCTTGCAGGTCACTCCATGCAAAGTCTACTTCCCCATCCCTTGAATCTGGGCCTTGCGACTTGCGACTTGCTCTTGTTCAATAGAATGTTGCAAACGTGATATTGTGCCAGTTCCAAGCTTGGGTCCCGAGAAGCTCTACAGCGTTTGCTTGCTCACTTGGACCCCTGCCCAGGTGCCACGTGACCGGTGCCATGTGACCAGGTGCCCAGGCTAGCCAGCTGAAGTTTGAGAGGCTTGTGGAGCATAGATGAGTCAGCTGTGGCCATGCTAGCCCAGCCAGCCCCCATCCAATTCACCAGGTGATTGGAGACACATGAGTGAGCCTTGCTGAGCTCAGAACCATACTGACCAACTGCAGAATCATGAGTTCAATAAATTGTTGTTAAGCCATAAATGTCAGGGTGGTTTTTTACAAAGCAAGAGGTAATTCCACGCTCCATTTAATAACTATATGACCTTAAGCAAGCCACTTAATGATCTCTGAGCCTCAGTTTTCTCTTCTGTAAACTGGGGATGATAGGGTTGTCAGTGAACAAGATGAGCACTTAGTATAGTGACTGGCACTTGGTAAGCACTCAATGGACATTGTAATGATGACCATCATCACTATTAATGTTACTATCGCTATCACCAAGGACCAATATAAACACCTGCTTTGGGCGAAGAAATAAAGGAAAGAAGAAAAAGAGGGATGGGGCACCTGGCTAGCTCAGTCGGCAGAGCATGCGACTCTTGATCTCGGGGTTGTGAGTTCAAGCCCTACATTGGGTGTAGAGATTACTTAAAAATAAAATCTTTTAAAAAATAAAAATAAAAAGAGGGATAAAGGGAAGCATATAAAAAAGCACAGATCAGAGCTGAGGGACGGGCTCTTTATTGATAATATAGTTTATAGATAAGATGATGTGCGTTAACTAAAATTATTGAGGTGATCATTTTGCAAGTAAGTCATTAGGCTGTGCACCTTGAATTCTGGATGTCAATTACACATTGATAAAACTGAAAGAAAAACTATTTTTAATTTAATTTAATTTTTAAACAATTTTAATAAATAATAAAATTTGTATTTATACTAAAAATTTATTACAAGGACTTCTTGTTGCACTTTTAAAAAAATTATACAGCAAAGTCCTACTCATTTGGTTTTGTGAGGTGTGCAAAGCCTAAATGAATGGAAACTCTTGGTTGCATTTAATTACATAAAAATATCTTCAACTAAAAAAAAAAATCTTCAACTAAATGTTTCCAAAAAATGAACTTAGGGGAGCCATTATTATAAGGAGTTAAGAACATTGCATAATAAAGCCATGATTATTTTTACGTAAATGGCTGGAGTGGAAGCTCTGGGAAGCCTGTGGCTCTCTTGGGTTGCTAAATATTTCTTCCGTAACTTTGTTTCTGTTTTTATTTGCTCTCCTCATGGACAAAAGAGCTGTAGAGGGGTATTTAAGAGAATATGTTTGCAGGGTCAAATGATATTTAAATCTGAGCTCTGCCCTTTGTTAGCTGTGTGGTCTTGGGCATGTTACTTAATTTTTAAAACCCCAGTTTTCTTATCTGTAAAATGGGGATAATAATACCTGTGTCTTGAGGTTTTGAGAGTTTTAAAGTGGTCATGTGGATACTAGCTCAATAAACAAACAGAAGGGCTGTAGTAGGGTTAAGTAAAGGAACAGCTGAGGGGGGAGGCATGACATTTGGGGGGTGGACGTAGGGAGGAGGCAGGCAAGCTGAGGACCCTCATGACGGAAGGCTAAGGGGCAAAGGCCCTCCCAGCTGCTCTGTGTCCGTAATTTTATTCCCCTGGTGTCCTGTCCTCTCTCCCTGAAGATCTCTCCCCTTTGCAGTTTTAGGAGGTGGGTTTTCTCTCTTCCTGTTACTCCGCCATTGGAATCCCATCTGCCTACCATCTTCCAGAGGTTCCTCAAAATTTCTGGTTGGCTGATGGCACCCTTTTCTTGTTTTCCAGTCCTGTTATAGATCTATTCTATTTCTTATACCTTTGATGACATTTCCAGAAACTGTGGAGAAGAAGAAATAGAACATAATGCTTCTTATTCCACCATTTCAGACAAGCATCCCTGGACATTCTGAATACGTAGTTCATTTCCCTTCCCTCTTGTGGGTAGAAAATCCAGGTAATTATTTGTAGGCTGGTTCTGCTGTCATTTCCCTAGGAAAGGAATTTAATATGTATTTCTGTGAGTACATTCCTTCCAGCCTAGGAGAAAACTGTCCCCTAGTCAATGAATGGCTCATGAATGGGACAGTGGCTTTGTCTGCAGGATTTCCTGGAGTTGGTCCAGACGTGGAAGACATTGGCCACAAGCTCCTGCCAGCCCAGATTTATGGGCTTGGCTTAATGGCCTCTGCCTCAAGCTCCGGTGGTTTTTAAGCCCATCCTAGGTCCAGGAGTGTATGTCAGATGTCTACTCTGCAGAGCCATGGAGGGATCAATAATGAATAGGGAAGGAAGGACTGGAGAGAACTGAGAGCCACTCGATGCCCTTCTAGCCTCTAAGTGGCAGAAAGAGTCTGAGGATTTGTTCCTGTGTTCACTCTATGTGAGTATATCTTCCGTCCCCATGTACACTTTCCATAATTACCCATGGAGTCCAACGTCCATCACACTGACACCTGAGCTTCACGGCCTTTGACAGACCTGACACGTGCTAACATTCACTGAGCGCTCTGCTGGGCACTGTCCCGGGCACCTCACATGTGTTGTCATGTAATATTCTAAGTGACCCCATGGTGTAGGTATGCTATTATCCCCATTTTAGAGATAAAGAAACTGAGGCACAGAAAGGTTTAGTGACTCGCCTAAGGGCACACAGCTGTTATGTGACAGAGTCAGGATTCGAATCTGGTAGTCATGATCAAGTCACGCTACTTCAGCATTAGCCTTACTCTTCTACATGCCCTCTCCCAGTCTTCCCCAACAGTGACACTCAGCAGGCTCAAGAAGCCAGCCAATGAACTGTTAACCCTCGAGAGGCAATTGGGCCAGATCCTCAGGCACCAAAGCACATCTGCCAGCAACAGAGACCAACGCAGAGCCCCCAGGATGGAGCCATCCCATGTCATGTGGTGGCAAATTATTTATAATGGACATCTTCCATTGCGGAAGGAGCAGTGACTCATCTTGATGGAACTGGCACATATTCTGGGTATCGGTTTGCCTTTCCTGCCCACGGGGCCCCACCCCACACCACCATCTGAGGGCTTTCCAAGTATTTGACTCATTGACACAGAATCCCACATTAAAGTGCTTGGGACCAAGGGAGATGATACATAACAAAGGAGATGCAGCAGTGTGTATAGGACCGTGGAATCCCCTGGTCCTATCATATCTTATGGTACCTTGCAGCTGCTGGCCTGACAGGGGGATGGAACAGCCTCTTGAAAGTGCCATGGAGGCATCGGCTTAGAGATGATGCTCTATAAGGATGGGATACTGTCTTGCAGGACACAATATACCCTTAAATCAATCGCCATCATATGTGCAATATAGAAGGAATATGTCATTCTGAAATCAAAGAGTTGAAGGAGGAATTTGTACTTGCCGCACGTGTGGGGTTAGAGGTTCTGGTTCCCAGAGAGGGCATGCTTCCCCCAGGGGATTCTTCCCCTGCAAGAATCCCGTTCAACTTTAAGCAAAGTCTCCCACTTAGTAACTTTGGGTCCCTTGTATCAAGAGAGAGAGTTAGCATTCTGTCTGAAGAGTTGACCCTGAGCATCATGAGGTGGTAGGGCTGCTGTTATCTAATGGGGCACCCAGGTGACACACTGGGCATCTCTTGGTACCCCCCTGCCCAATTTTGGTGTTAAATGGACAAGCAGCAGCTACATCCTGGGAAGGACACAGTGACTCAGGCATGGGGTCTGGATCATCCCACCGGGTAAACCATCTCGATTGCAGAAGTGCTGGCCAGAGGTGACGGGAACCTAGAATGAGTAGCAAGGGAGGGACATACTGGGCGTCAGTGGTAGCTGGGAGACCAGCAGCAATAGCGGGGACTTTAGTTTATTCCACTAGCCATCCTCTTTTAAGTCTTCAAGGAAAAGACCAACCAGAATCCTGGAGAAACTGTTCCCAGATGGGATGGGCTTCTTATATGAAGGAAGGGGATCTAAGAGGTGCAAGGGGTGGACTGTGGCGGGTGCTGTGATGTACCACCTGGACTCACCCTTCAGGATGGAGGCACACAGTTCCTCTGGAATGACCAGGAATGTTACCTGCTAAGAGCTCAGAATGGGGTCCCTGGCAGGAATTTCTTGACCCAAAGCAGCTGCCTTGCCCAAGAACATGCTCCCTCCTTGAGGGCAGCCCATGTCCAGTGTGGCTGATGTGAAGGTACAAAAGTCCAGCTCCCATGCCTCATTTTGGAACAACTCTAGGAAGCCATCCCAGCTCTGGAACCCCTACAGGGTCCACTGTGCTCAACTCCTCCCTCTGCCCATTCAAGTTTTACTCACTCCCTTGCCGGTGCTGATCTCAATAACCACTTGCACACTAATCTCCATCTCACGTTCTGTTTTCTGAGATCCCCACCTATAACAGGGACCATGTCTATCTTGCTCACTACTGTATCCCCAGCATCCAGTACTAGGCCAGTGCCATAGTAGGTGCTCAAGAAATACTGGTTGAATAAATGGATAAACTGGTCCTTGTGGGAAATTTCTCTAAATTATTGCAACAGGAATTATTATTCCTGACCTTCAACTCACCCTACCCAGCATTGCCAGATTAATACTTCTAAAGTACCTCCCCTGCTCAAGAACTCTCAGTGGCTCCCCACTGCCTGTAGGCAATCCCTTTGGCCTGGCATTCAAGACTCTAGGAAGTTTGCCTGGTCTACCTGTCCAACCTCAGCTTTTAGTTCTCACATATCTCACCGCAACAAACTAACCAGAAGGGATCATTAGCCTTCCTCGGACTCAGCTATGGCTTCCTCTTTTCATTCAGGTCCCTTCCTATGAAATATCCCACATCATCCCCGGTCTGCCTCTGGGTCTTTCCCGATCCTTTACATCCTTAATAGAAAGGCAGTACAATGCAATTGTTAGAGCCTCGGCTCTGGAGTTAGAAGGCCTGAGTTCGGATTCTGGCTCTGCCTCTTCCTGGCTGTGTCACCCAGGGCAAGTCACTTTACCTCTCTGTGCTTCAGTTTCTGTATCTGTGAAATGGGATGAATAGTAGAACTCACCTAGGATATCTTGGGGGGATTAAATGAAATAGTCTAGGGTGCCTGGGTGGCTCAGTTGGTTAAGCGACTGCCTTCGGCTCAGGTCATGATCCTGGAGTCCCGGGATCGAGTCCCACATCGGGCTCCCTGCTCGGCGAGGAGCCTGCTTCTCCCTTTAGCCCTCCCCCCTCTCATGTACTCTCTCTCTCTCATTCTCACTCTCTCAAAATAAATAAATAAATCTTAAAAAAAAAAAAAAGAAATAGTCTAGGAGCCAGATAGTAAATATTTTCTCTACTGAGACTACTCAACTCTGTGGCTGTATATGAAAATGGGCATAGTTAATATGTAAATGATGGGTGTGTCTGTGTTCCAATAAAACTTTATAAAACCAGTCAGCAGGTTGGATACAGCCCACATGCCATTGTCTGCCAATCTCCCAGGACAGAGTAACTTATTCCTACAACTGTGACTACTCTCAGTACTTTGACAAAAGCACCAACAAACTAACACTCGATTTGCATATGGTTAAGCCCACCCCTGCCTTGAGCTTAGGTTAGAAGGGGGTGGGGGGCTTTGTTCCGCTCATGATGGTTAAGAGCATGGATGCTGTAGGCAGACAGACTTGGGTTCTTAGTTCCAGTACATACCATATGACTTGGGCAAATGATCTCACCCATTGAGTTTTGGTTTCAACTGTAAAATGGAGATTACAATCACTTGATAAACACATACCTCCCGGGGCTGCTCTGAAATGTCCAAGAGAAATGTCCAATCAATGCTAGATCTATTAATTTTTATTATTATTTCACATTTATGACCTTCCAGCTATTGTGTTGGGTTTTTTTTTAAAGATTTTATTTTATCTTTTAAAAGATTTATTTATTTGAAAGAGAGAGAGAAGTGAGTGAGAGAGCAGGAATAGGAGCAGAGGGAGACCCCAAGCAGGCTCTACACTGAATATGGAGGGAGCCCGATACGGGGCTCAATTCCAGGACCCTGAGATCACAACCCTAGCCAAAACCAAGAGTCAGATGCCTAACCGACTGTGTCACCCAGGTGACCCTTAAGATTTTATGTTTAAGTAATCTCTACACTCAATATGGGGTTCGCACTTACAACCCCGAGATCGAGAGTCACACGCTCCACTGACTGAGCCAGCCAGGTGCCCCTATTGTGTTGCTTTTGTACTGTCAGTCATTACAATTCTGATAACGGTAGTCCTCTCTGGCTGCATTATACCTCGTGATACCAGAAGCCCAAGTGTACCATCTCTGTATCTCCCCCAAGGCCATGAACATAGTTGACTGGCTGTCTTGCTGGATGACCAGAGCTGGGCATTTACTTACGACTGGGGGACCCCTCCAATCCCGAAGCCCACCAGGCCCCGGAGCACCAGGATCCAGCTGTACACGGGCGCGAAAGCACTGAGGATGCCATAGTACAGAGTCCAGAGCACGCTGATCTTCAGCCCCTGCAGAGAAGGAAGACACCAAGTCACAGGGCTTCTCAGCACTGCCAGGCCACATGGCCCCTGAACCTGCTGAAAGCCATCAATGGGGTCATGCTAAACAGTAATCCATACAGGCAAGGGAATACCAGGGATTCTCTGTGATGCTGCCAATCCCTGAGGGCAGGTGGTGTGGGAAAACTGTGGGACATTCTTGGTTGTCCCAATGATTGGCATTTAATATATAGGGCCCTGAGATGTTAGATGCCCCACAGTGCACGAGACTCAATAAAGACTTGTCCTGCATCCCGCACCATTGCAAATGGAACTTTCTACTTGACTCTCAATGCAGGTGAAAACTCTATGATTATCTGCACCTTGGCTTTCACTCTATTTTATATAGAAATAAGATTTGGGGGAGGAGCATAGTTTGAATATACACTTAATTTTGCAGGAATGCAACTTCTAGGTAAATCAAAGGAAGCTTGTGTGTGGCTTGATCTGGAACTTTACAAAATTGCTCATCATTTCAGAAAGCCATGTTGTTAATAGCAACACTGCATATGGGGTTTGAGTCACTGAGGGAACACTTCAGTATCTGTCTGCATTCACTGGGTTTCTATGTTTATCTATGAATAGACTGATCTAAATCTATTTCAAAATGTCAAATATAAAGAAAAAAGCATCAACAAAATTCAGTTAAATACAAGTTTATTTATAACCAGGGACAAATATTAACCACTTCCTTTTATTATCCAGGCAATTGTGCATATGCATATTTGCGTATTGAAAATAAACCTTATTTAATTAATTGCCTCCTTTAAAAAAAATCCTCCATCATATCATACTTGGGGCATTATAGCTGATTTATTTTATTATTTTATTTTTTTATACATGGCTTCTTTTAAAGATTATACAAGTGGCTACTTTATTTTATTTTTGAAATTATTTCTGGATAATTAAGGGGCATTATTAAAAGTTCTCATAACAATTTCTAAGTAAAAGGAACATTGCTTTTGATGGGTTGAGAACCACCTAAGGACACAATGCTACAAGACAAACATGCATATTCCTGCAGTGTTAATTACTCTTAGAGATTGAGAAAAAATTAAGGGTGAATGCAATTTAAAATGTTATTTTTATATCAAAATGAACACCCAACATATTATGGAGTAGAACACAGATTTTACATGGATTTTAGACCTGCAACATGGTGTCTGGGCAGGTCTCTCTCTGCAGTAATTCTCCCAGATCCAGCTTCGAGTTCATTCTCCTGTCCCCCTGGGGACACTTCAGGAGGAAAGTGTGAAGCACACTGATTTTAGATTTAAAATTAAAATGAACTGGGGCACCGGGCTGGCTCAGTCGGAAGAGCGTGCAACGCTTCATCTCAGGGTTGTGAGTTCGAGCCCCATGCTGGGTGTAGAGATTACTTAAATAAACTTTAAAAAATTAAAATGAATTTAAAAGGACTAGAGAGGAAACCTGTCAGTCTGCCAGATGATTTCCAGTCTCTTGGAAAATGATTTTAAGTGGGAGAGGGAATATTTTAAATAACTTGCATTAGCTTGCAAGAAAGTGATTTCTTTTTCATTTCAATCATTATTCTTCTGATTATGTCCAAGAGAAAGGATCCATGTGGAGCCAGTCTGTCTTTAAGACCTTTTTAAACACCCACTAAGCTCTCTTTTTAACAAACAGGGCAGAGGGGCAACTGTAACCAACTAGAATTTAGTAACATTGTTTTATTTTCACTGTATTTATTTTTGCAGGTATTTCCTATTTAGGGCAATTGCTACTGATTTCCTATTTAAGACTCTCTGTAAAGTTTCCTTTTTCAAAAACATGCATTTGAGGTGTTTTTTTTTTTTCTAAGATTTTATTTATTTATTTTAGAGAGAGAGAGCACTCGGGGGTGGGGGTAGGGGCAGAGGGAGAGTGAGAGAGAGTATCTCAAGCGGACTCCCCACTGAGCATGGAGATCATGACTGAGCCAAAATCAAGAATCTGACGCCCAACCGACTAAACCACCCAGGTGCCCTGGTTTGTTGTTGTTGTTTTTAAGATTTTATTTTACTCTTAAGATCTATTTATTTCAGAGAGAGCACACAGTGGGGGTAGAGGCAGAGGGAGAGGGAGAGAATCCCAAGCAGACTCCTCGCCAAGGGTGGAACCTGACCCAGGGCTCAACCTCACCACCCTGAGATCATGACCTGAGCTGAAATCAAGTGTTGGCCGCTTAACCAACTCAGCCACCCAGGTGCCCTGTTTTGTTTTTTTAACAAAATGGGTATAGAGATCAATATTAAGTACATAACAAAACAGGTAGGATAGGAATTATTAAAGGCTAGGGCATTTCTGCACCCCTAAAATGCATAACTATGAAATCAGTAACTTGCCATATATACCTACTTCCTTTCTTTTGGCTTAAGCTAACTTAAGAGGGGTTTGCTTCCTTGGAACCCAGGAGTCTTGAATCAGAAATAGGACATCACTGGGGACACCTGGGTGGCTCGGTCAGTTAAGGGTCTGCCTTCGGCTCAGGTCATGATCCTGGCACCCCACGATGGAGCCCCGCATTAGGCTCCCTGCTTAGCTGGGAGTCTGCTTCTCCCTCTCCCTCTGCCCCTCCCCCTGCTCCTTCTCTCTCTCTCTCAAATAAATAAATACAATCTTAGAAAAAAAAAGAAATAGGACATCATTAGCAGCAGAGAAAATGAAAAGAGGGAAAACAGAGCAGGGGGAGAGGAGAGCATAGAGAAGAGGCACCAAGACTGGTGCCTGAGAGCTAAGCCTCCCTCCAGGGACTGCCTGGGAGCTGCGTCATCCCGTTGGGGTTCCCGCGTGACCCCATGCCAGGCAACAAAGACCTGCATGTGACCTATTCTGTAGGGTCACAGCAGACTGCATCTGGCTCTGCATTGGCCTGCTGATGCCAGGGCTTTCCAGATGGCCAGGAAATGTGGACTCAGCAACCATTTGTGTGTATCATCGTGGCTACGCAAAGGCATGGGTGCTGCCAACAAGCCCCATCCAAGCACTGCTCTGGACTCTGCAGAAATGTCTCCTGGGCTTTTGAGCTTTTTATTAACCACACTTGTCATTCTGCTTAACATCTGTCCTGCCTTTCAGATTGTTGGTCCCTTCTCCCCCCCACCCCTCTCTTCTTCTCTCTCCTTTTCTTCCTTCCATATTCATTTACTGAGCATCCCCTGTATGCCAGGCTCTAGAGACAGAAGCACAGACATTATGCATTCATTAAAAATTGCTCATTCAATTATTCATTTAACAGTAAACATATATCAAGTGCCTGCTGTATGTGAGGCACTAGAAATAAGGCTATATATTATTCATTCATCCCATATACATGTATCAGACACCTGCTATGTGCCTAGCACTAAACGGACGGTACGCATCATTCATTCAATCATTTGTTCAATATGCATGTACTGAGCACCTGTCACAGGCCTGGCATACATTGAGTGCCTGCTGGTTGCTAAACACTGGACCTTGTCTTGGGCTATAGCAGGGAAGGTGACAGCCAGAGTCTCTGACTTCATGGACCTTTCATTTCCGTTTTGTAAATCACTGTCCCATGATTATGCTGAGTCCTCACAGCAGCCCGTGGAAAGAGGCTGCTATTTCCAGTCCTACTTCACAAATCAGCCCAGTGAGGGTCAAAGTAGTTAAGTGATTTGTCCAGGATCAGCAGAGTCAAACCTGGAGTCAGAACTTCCAACCCCAAATGCCGTACTTTGAACGAGCCACTCCCCTCCTCCTGGGGCTCCCATTGCCTCTGACAGAGAACATACATGATGGTGTTATGCAGCAAGGACAGGTGGGTCCGGGTGAATGCAAGAGAACTTGGCCTGTGTTGTCAGCCTCTACTCAGCTCTAGCCAAAAGTTGCCATCACAGAATGTGGACCCCGGGTTGCCAGATAGCTCAATTAAAAAAAAGAAAAAAAAGACAATCCGCAACTCTTTATTTTTATGCATAATACATTATTTTTGAGACAGAGGCAGCTGATTCAAAATCCTGTACAGCGTTCATGGGTTAAATAAAACACATCTGTAGACGATGTTAGGTTCATGGCTCACTGGTTTACAACCTGTAGCCTGGAAAGGCTTCAAGCTTCTGCTCCAAGAAGCTGAAGGTCTTGCCACCAATTGGGTGCCAGGTCTGCAGCCTCCAAAAGGAGCACGCTGATGTTATCATCATGAGCATTGCTCACCCCTGGAAGGCTGTCAGCTCCGCGCTCCTGGTGTCCTCGGGGCATGCCCAGGACAAGGAAAATAGTCATGAGGCAAGGAGGCCTGGGGATCTTCAAAATATTGAGATGAGAGGCCTGTTGCCTGCCAGCCACCTCCTTTTCCCTCCTTACAGATAACATGAACCCATAGCTTTTGAACTAGCTAGTGACCTGATCATATTCTGAAATGTTTCTTCTTTGAGTCACAGCCAATAATAGTTACCATTGATCACGGGCTAACCATGGGTCAGTAAATACTGTTCTAAGTGCATTACCTCCATTTCTCATATAACACTCCCAGCAACCCTCTGAACTATTGCTCTTGTCAACCTGACTTTACAGATGGGGAAACTGAGGCTCAGAGCGGTGAAACAATTTGCTTAAGGTTCCCTCACTCGACAGAGGGGATGGAGCATCTTCATCCCGGCAAGGCCACACACCCACAGCTGCCCTTCCTTTGTGAGGCTGCCATAAGCCCCCAGGGTATAGAAGCTTCTGTAGGAATCAAAGTGGCCCACTGAGTTCTAACCCCTTACTTGAGTCCCTTGCAGAGTCATGCAGTGGACGCCCTCCCAGAAGCCTCCCAGCTGGGTGGAGGCAGATCAAGGAGCTAGGAGGAGATTCTTGGCACTTGCTAAAGCTCACCAGCTGCCAGGCTCACCCTCTGTTTCTGGAGGAGTTCTACAGAAGCTTTATAATTAGAACCTGATCCATCCTCCCTGCGGTTGGGTCAGAATTCCATGCAGGGAAGAGGGGGCCCTGCAGTCTGGGGGCGCTTTTCTCTTCCCTCCGGTTGGGAGAGCTAGAGGACCACTCTATAGGCACCCTCTTAGGCTTCATCTGTTTGGAACGGATGAATGTTGAACTGCTCAACTGAACTCAGGGGGACAATTCAGTTATATCTCAGAGCAGCCACGGATGTGGACTCTGGAGCCAGACACACCTGCATTTTAACACTGGCATGACCATTTATTGTCATGAGCTTGGCAAATGATAGAAACAATGGGCATTTATGAATTGCTTCCTCTGGGCCAAGAGCTTTTTGTGCAAAGGCCCACTGACTCCTAGAATGCCTCTATGGAAGGGATACTATTATTATCTGACTAACAGATGAGGAAACTGAGGCACAGGGAGGTTGAGTAACTTGTTCAGGGTCATGCAGCCTGTCTGTGGAGGAGCCGAGATTTGAACCTTGGCAGTCTGACCTCAAAGTCCATGCTTTCACAAGGATGGCACGTTAGCATTTCCTTTATCCAAATGAGCACTGGAGGTAAATAGGAAATTAGGGCGGAGCAGTCCCAGGTGATGCAATACGATGATGCAGAATGAACTCTCCACAATAGTGCAACTTGGCATCACCTGTGCATTCACCCTGAAGCCTGGTTTCTCAATCCTGGTGCCCTTCACAGTTTGGAATGTCCTGTGGACTTTGGGAAATCGAGCAGAATCTCTGACTCACTAGGTGCCAGGAGCACCCTCCCCTCCATTGTGACAACCAAAAAAAAAAAAAAAATCGTCTCTAGACATTGCTGAGTGTCCCCCGGGAGGCAGGGGGAGACAAAAATCTGCCTACTCCCTCCCCCAGTGAGAACTACTGTTCTAGAATTTGCCAAAATGTGTTCAGAACTCACAAGATTCAGTAAATGGCATTACTGAAAACCCATCTAGGAATCTTTTTAAAATCTGAGCTCTAGTTTTCTCCTCCTCATCATAAAACGAAGACATCTACATCCCATACCTCCTGGGAACACCGTAGGCACGACTGACGTTAGTGGCAGAATGAGCACGCTCTTTGGAAGGATGTCAGGATCGTAAACTAACAACCTTTTGGGGCTTCTCGGTAAACAGAAAACACTCATCAGTAAAGCCCCTTGCTGGTCTGGAGAGGATGAGAGAGCGGCAGAGAGTGGCAACAAGATCTGATTTTCATCCATCCAGCTCAGCCACTCGAGAAGTATTTATGGAGTGTCTGCTATAAGGCAGGTGCTCTGCCAGGAGCCCAGGGCCACCTCGGGGAGAAAACAGGCACAGCCACCTTCCTCATGGGGTTTACTGCACTCACCTGGCCATCCTCCTGCCCCTGGCAGACATCACTAATCGATCACAGCACTGTCCCACTGAGCCTTCCCACTCCTCAAGTCCATGTGTCTGGCATCCACTACTGAATGATTAGAACAGACACACAAGGGACAACAAACCCATTTGCCCTTTAGTTTCAGGAATTCAATAAATGGTAGCTGTTACTATCAGCTATTAGTAATCCAATCTCCCCTGACATAAAAAAGGAAACTGAGGCCCCAAGAAAGGGGAGTAACTTGCTTTAGTCACCCAGTGGCAGACCCAGGCTCCAAATGCAGGCTATTTTCACTCCTTCCCCCCTGTATTCCTCATGGCTTCATGATTCAGCAATTGGGTAACAGAATTTGGGGCACAGTAAAGTTCCTTGTGACAGGTTCCTGCATTTTTGTGTGTGCATATGCATGTTTGCCTCAAGAGCAAGTAAATAAAAAATGTTTTTAGGCAGAGACAGAGGGGACAAGTCGTCCACAGTCTGCACAGGAAGAGGCCACGTGAAGACTTTAGAAGAGCTTTCTCCTTTGATTATTTTAAAACTGCAAAGGCTAACGTTAGGTCCAGCCTCAGCCACATATTTGCAGTTTTCAATGCCCAAGTGCCACCCAAGAATGGCTCTGCTTTTTTAAGAGGGCTTCCCTTTCCTCCCTCCCTCCCATCCTTCCTTCCTGCCTTCTTCCTTTCCTTCTAACCTCCCTCCCTTCTATCCACCCTTTCTTCTATCCCTCCCTCCCTCCCTCTCTCCAGCTCTGGCTCTGTTCTATCTTCCAACCAGAAAATTGCTGAAGCAATGACTTACACCCTCCAGAAAAAGGAAGGGGGTGGGAGGGGGTGTATGGACAGAGTTTAGAGAGCTACAGCCTGAAAACCAGAGTCACCCAGGTTCTATTCTCTTTGGGAGGCCTGGAGAGGTCTTCCCAGCTGACCTCTGCAGCCTCTAAAACCAACCAGGAGCCCCTGTGCTATAATGGCTGCAGTTGGTTTCCCAGCCTGGTCACCTCTGGTCCTGCCCCAGCCACTTATTGGCGGTTTTATAAGTCAATGTCTCCCAAGTGTCTGCTGGCCCATGTGTTTCCTGTCCAGCCACAGTGGGAGGGGCTGCAGCTGGACTGCACTGTTCAACCATCCATCTATCCATCCATCCCTCCATCCACTGAGCCAACATACATTGATTGAACATCTACAGATTCAAGCCATAGCATCATGGTTAAGGCAACAGTCTAGACTTAGAAGGAGTGAGACCTGGCTGTGTGACATACAAACTGCGTGGCTTGGGCAAGTTGCCCACACCCCATGCCTCAGTTTCCCCTTCCATAAAATCAGATTGATAATAGTACCGGGGTTTGGGTGAGCTGATGCATGTATCATGCTTGGTACAGGGCCTGCCATACAAGGCACTGTGTTATTTTCAGTCTGTGGCATGCTGGTTACAGTAGACCCCACCTGTTACCTCCTCAGCATCCATCTCTCCCTTCTTCTTTCCTAACAGAATTCTAAGTTTGTTTAGATATCTACACTAGTCTAAGTCAGTTCTCAAAGTATGGGCCCCAGACCAACAGCATCAGCAACCCCTGGAAACTCCTCAGAAATGCTATCATTGCAATCCAGTTCACATGTGTCCTGTGCCTATGATGTATCTGGCATTGTACAAAGCCTTTCAGACCTAGGTTCTCAACGAATGCTCCAATGTAGACTCCGTTATTTTTTTCTTTATACAGAGGAGGAAATTGATGCTCAGAGAGGTCAATTCACTTGCCCAAGGTCACACAGCCAGGAGTGGCAGAATTGCGACTGAACCCAGATCCACCTGATTCCAGAGCCCAAGCATGTAACCAACTACACCATCCTGCCTCCAGGGAAGCTGCAGGTTGAGAGGAGAGTCCAGGAAAGAGAATAATAAAGCAGTCAGGGGGTGCAATCACTCAGAATTGCACAATTAGTCCTGAGCAGGGCACTTAACCAAGTAGAGCTTGCCTAGATTTATAGAGATCTTTTCTCCCATCAGGCCCAAGTTTATGGTTTGGAGGACTATAATTTCACCTGCTGAAGGATTCAAAGCACCCAGGGGCACCCTAGCAAAGCAAGAGCAGTGTGAAATACAAAGGGGACCATGAAGTAACAAACCGATAAAACAGTAAGAGCTCAATGCGATGCCAGACCTGTAAGTTCCCTCCTTCCTTCTTGTTTACAAATCCATTTCATGTCATATCTGAGGCTGGGCTTCCCCCAAAGCAGACCCTGACACAATAATTCTAGTACAAACAGTTTATTTAGATGGTGATCCCAGGAGGAGTGGGGAAGGCAGACAGGTTCCCACGGTGGGCCCCGGAGTTCAATGCTGCTGGGATTGAGGGATGATTCATTTAGGTCCAGAAAGTTGACGTCTTTATCTACCAGCCCTTGACGGCCCCCAGCCTCGTGTAAGGGAATGGTGAGCGCCAAGGGGACCGGGGTGGGAACCGATAGCGTCTTCGGCATTCTGAAACGTACACGCTTGGGCCCCACTAGGCATGTGTGATTTCGAGAGTCCACGGCCTCAGAGCAATGTCTTCTCATTGCATTTTGACAGAGCTAATTGGGCCTCCCCAATGCTAAGCAGCACTGTTTTGCTACTTGTCAACGCCACCATGGAGATAACCCAGAGGACATGCACTTAGGAGAGGTCGCCTTACTGTTTTCCTGCCGTACTGGTCTGAGATGTTTCCCCAGAGCGTGGAGCTGGACATCATGCCGACAAAGACCACCTGTGGATGGAAAGACAGGGTCTGTTAGACAGTGACACATAGCATCGCAGAGAAAAGGAACAATGACGTGAACCTGTCCTATCACATCCTAGGAACACTAATGAGCCAACAATGGCTGAGATCCTGTGAAGGTACAAACACTGTTCCGTGTGCTTCATGTTATTGTTTAAGCCTCACCACAATCCTGTGGGGTGGGTGAGAGCTTATCCCCAGGTGACAGAGGAAACCGAGACTCACAGGGGGGCGTCCCTTGCCCAGGGTCACACAGGTGTAAGCAGGACAGCCTGGGCTGGAATCAGGCAGTATAGCCACAGAGCTGGCATCCTGCCAATTTCTCGCCATAAGATCAAGGGTAGAGTTTGGAGGGTGCGAGAAACAGAAGACAGAAGGTTGGGATGAGAACTGTAAGCTATTTGTAAGAGGAAACACTCATGGAGTGCTCACGGTGTGCCCCGCAATTCACTGTTACCTTGTTAATTTTTGAACAGAGCCGATGAGGTTTGAATGATCATACCCATTTTATAGATGGGGAGCCCGAGGCTCAGAGGGTTAAAAAAAAAAAACCTGCTCAGTACCCTGGGGGGAGAGGGTAGAGCCAGGTCTTAAACCAAGGAAGGCTGAGTGGAGCTTTCAGGCTTGTGTCCTATCCTTACCCTCTGCAAGTGTGGGATAGCACGCTAAATGCTTTGTACTCACATCTTACCTAATGTTCATGGTGGCTTTACGAGATGGGTGCCATTATCATCCCCATTTTGCAGATAAGGCAACTGAGGCCCAAAGAGGTGAAGGCACTGCCCAGTGCTGTCTGACCCCCAAACTGCAGACATGACCTGGGGCAGCGGGCTGCAAACGGGGGTTACACAGAGGCAGGTGCTCCAACCAGACATGGCTATTCTTAAAGGAATTAATTTCCAGGTCCTCAACTTCCATATAGACTCTTTCCTGAGAACAGGCTAGGGGTCGTCTCGCCTGTTCCCTGCCCCACTCTCCCTTTCTCAACCACCCCTTCTCGCTTCTCACTGCCTCCACCTCACAGGCCAGTGCTTTGAGGTTAAACCCTCTGGGACGCCTCCAAAGGGACACCAATGACAAGTTACAAATCCTTTTGCGAGTCATCTTGCTGCCAATTCCTTTTTAGTATTTTTAACCAAATTGAAAGAGAGCCTAATCAAGCTGTCAGCAAATTAGATCACTAAAAATAACCTTTCATAAGCAGTTGCTGTGTGCTCTCCAGCATATAACTTGGAAGTTGCTGAAAAAAAAAACCAAGTGGCATTAGTTTATTGAGTTATTACAAGACTCCTTCAGTCCCCCCTCAATTTTTATATGAAACAAAGTAAAAATGAAAAATAGGAAAGGAATTGCCGCCAAGCCCTATCTCACTTTAATAGAAAGTCATCATCCAAGAATACGGGATGTAATTGGGAGACACTCCGCACCACTCATTACAAGGTAGATTCCTGATAAAAATTCACTTGTGTTTAACAATTATTTATCAAAAGTAATTCTTTCTCTTTTTTTAAGTAATGCTTTCTTGTTTCGATCTATTACATATTACTAAAAACTATCATGGTAACTCAGTGCAGGAGAAAAATGTCAACACTTAAGAGCCTATGAGCTCAGAAAATTAAAAGCAATATAAAATTTATGTATTCTGTCCCAGAAAATTCTGACAGGTGATAAATGGCATGGTTTCAAGTAGAGTAAAACATTGCTATGATAAAATGTGGAGATATGGAATGGAAATGCCAGTCCAAGAAGAAAAGAAAACAAGGCAAAATTTCCAAATACTTCTGAAGACCTTATTCGTATTATTTTAAAACAGAGGACAGCAGGTATCAGGTAAGTATTTCAATTCCATTGGGCACATTTTAAAAAGGGATATGAAATTTTACTCAATTTTTAAAATGTTTCAATACACCAGAAATCATCGAATCTGTAACCTGCAATTTAAAAACATTTAACATTGGGGTGCCTGGATGCAACTCTTGATTTCGGGATTGTGAGTTCGAGCCCCACATTGGGTGTAGAGATGACTTAAATAAATAAAACTTTAAAAACATAAAAACATTTAAGGTCAAAAAAGTTTTTAAAATAAAAATAAGGGGCGCCTGAGTGGCTCAGATGGTTAAGCGTCTGCCTTCAACTCAGGTCATGGTCCCAGGGTCCTGGGATCAGGCTCCACATCGGGCTCCCTGCTCGGCGGGGAGTCTGCTTCTCCCTCTTCCTCTGCCTCTCCCTACTGCTCCTGCTGTCTCTCTCTATCTCTGTATCTCTCTGTCTCAAATGAATAAATAAAAAATTCTTTAAAAAAATAAATAAGAGTAAAATAAAGACATTTAATATCCATTTTAAAATCTATGAGAGTCCTGGGGCCTGCATAGTTTTTAGAAAATTCTTTTCTAGATAACCTAGAGCAAAAATGTTTGAAGATTGCTGTCTTGGGGTGAAGTGTTGCCTTAATCATGTGCTAAGGGATATCCCTGCCCCCTGGAAGAATTAAGCATTCCCTGCAAACACGCAATTCCCCCATTTTCCCTCCCCGGAGGGAGGGATCTAGGCACAGCAGAACATCAGTTTATACCACGGTAGTTACGGTAATATTGCACCATATTTCCTATGACAACAATGTGGGTCCCTCTTATACTCCTTATGTACATTATGCAGGTAAAGCAACTCCCGCTGCGTTCTAACTTTCCCACAGAAGCTTGGCCAGTAAATGGTGACTGTTACAGCCAAGAAGGCTCCACACTGCAAAAATACAGCCCTGTGGGTATGCTTCAGGAGGGTATCAGTGCTGATTCAGGCCTGGTTGCTGAAGGCGCTCAAGCCATTCCAGAACACTTACAGCATTCTGGGGGGTGCTCCTGGTTAGCAATGACGGTACTCTGCCAGTAGCTAGGCTGTGTGACATTTTGCGAGTGACTTAACCTCTCTGTGCCTCATTTTCCTCAGCTAATAATAGTACTTACCTCCTAGGGTTGTGAGGATTAAAGAGCACAATATATATTATGCATAGATTGCATGCAATATATGTAAAGCTCTTTGCACAGTAAGAGCTCAAGAAATATTAACTTTTGTACCATTATTATTACCCTCTTATCCAGCCTGGCCATTCCCCTCCCTTTTAGAGGGTTGCCGCTGGACTCTCCTAACAAATATTGAGGGTTCTCCCTCACTCTCCGTCAAGTCTTAATTCAGGGAGCAGCACTCCCTACCATTTATTAAACCTCTACTATGTGTCAGGCACGGTGTTTTTCAATCCTCAGATCACCCTTGTGCAAGAGGAACTGGCATCTCCTTTTTGCCATCAAGTGAGGTTAGGAGGTTCATGTGCAGGTGGGTTCCAACTTCCCAGCAATTGAGCAGAAAGTCTGGGACCCCAGGTCGTGGGACCCCTGGGTGGAGCATTGTTGGCTGCAAACCTGCAGGGATATGCAAGGTGCACAGCGGAGTAAAAGGAAACTGGGGTCCCCATTGTTTCCAACCAGGGCTTAATTCTTTCCTGCTGAGCCCTTGCCAGCAGCAAGAGAGGGAGACACCCCACAGAATGCCCTAGGGGATGTCCTGAACGCGCATGACCGGAGAGAGCGGCAGGGCTGCCTACCGAGGTCAGCAATGCAACCTGCCAGCTGGGGAGTCTCCATTCGCAGTGTAGCTGTGGTGCAAGGATGCTCAGGATCATCATTTCCATGGCATCGGCCATCTGCAGAGAGGAAGCAAACATCGTGAGGCCAGGATCTGCCCAGGGCTGGGGCCGGCTGCACCCAAGTCCATGATCCCTGGGAGAGCATGCAGAACCACCCTCTTCCACTGGCTGCTGAGCACCCTTCTGCACATCGAAACACACTGAAAGGTCCGGTAGTTCAAACAGTGTGGTACCACGTGGGAATTGACAAGTAGGCATTTAACATTCTGTGTGTTTCTGTGTTTAAAACAATAGGGGCATTCCCCAAATGAAGTAGGGAAACATTCTATCTCTAAAATCTGAGAAAACCTTTTGTAGAGGTAGAGAGGCAATGACCTTTTCTCTTTAGCTCAATTAAAGACCAGTTTATCTTTGGTTTATAAACCTCAGGCAGAACTGTCAGTATATTTAACAAGGACGACCTTTTAATGTATTAACACACACCAGGAAGTCGCAGTAATTACACATTGTGGTACCTTTATGAGACGAGACAGAAATGAGAGACCAGAAGCAGACCCACATGGCTGTGAGAATGTGATGGATAATGCAGGTGGCTTTTTAAGTTAGGGGGGACAATGGTGTGGGGAAACTGGAGATTCATTTGAAAAAAAAATAGGTAGTTTGGTCACCATCTTGCAGCATTCATAAAAGTCAGTTTCAATTGTATTAAAGGTCTAGATGTTTTCTTTGCTAGAGGTGGATTAGGGGATTTTTAACAAAGGATCATGAAACTCTTGAAGCAGGAGGCACATTTTTATTTGTGCATGTTTATCTAGGGTGAGCTCCACAGACGACATCATAATCTTATGGCAGCCCTGAGTCCCAAATGGTTGAGAACCACCACTTAATTTAGCCAGAAGCTTCAAATCCACCTTGAGGGCAATCGCCAACTACACTCAAACTCTTGCCAAGGCTGGATCTTCATGATCACCGGGATCATGCAACGTAAACTTTTGTTGATTCAAGCAAAGGCTCCATGTGGAGGGAACTATGTCCTTCCTTATGGCCCCTGGAAGCCAGTTGGGCAGCATGAGGTTTCCTGGAGACTGAATGTGAGGTTACCACCCCCAGAAATACTTGCCCAAGCCAAGCCAGTGAGAACAGACAGCTTCCATTGAAATTTTCCAAACCCAATGGCTTCCACTGCATCTTCCACCATGAAAGTATCTGGAAAGGAGAGAGAGAAAGTGGGGGAAGGAATGAGTGCATCCTGCACTTATCCTCATGTGGGGGGCTTGGGGGATGGTCTACAACCAAGCTTAGTAAAGACAGCACACACTACTTCTAGAAATGTTATCCTAGAGAAACACTCCTGCAAATGTGAAGAGATACCTTGCTACAAAGTCCACTGCAACATTGTTTGTAAAAGGGAAAAAAGGAAAACCCAGAAAGTCTATCAACAGGGGTTGGTTAGATAAATTATTATATATATCATAATCATATATACATGTGTATATATCAACATTATGAAATATGACCTGCCTGTTAAAAAGAATGTGCAGATACAGGAAGATGCACCCAACATATTGTTAATTAATTTTTGAAAACAAAGCAAAATGCACAGCATATTTAGTATGAGTCTCTTCTGGGAAATGTACACGCCTATTTGTATGTGTACGCATATGGATGGATGTTTGTGTCGGTGCATGGAATGTATACCAAACTTTACATTATGGTTGCATTTTTGTTGTCTTTGGAGAGAGGAAGGGAGAGATCCTATGAGATTTTAGCTCTCTTCGACAATGTATGGCTTCATAGTCAGGAAAGAAAGAAAGACTTTTTAAAAGCAAAATGCCACTGCATTTGGAAGGAAAGCTGTCCACATTATATTGTGAAGTCAGAAAGGTAACTGGGGAGAGGTATGTATCGTTAAGAGTGGTCTTTTGATAAAATTAGGTGTGTGTGTGTGTGTGTGTGTGTGTGTGTGTGTGTGTTTGTCCTCACAAGCCATGCAGGAGAAGTAAAATTGAATGTCCACAAACTGTTAATAAGGTCATCTTTGAGGATGGCACTCACTTTCCCACTTTGTACCTTTCTCTAGTGTCGAAATGCCTTCCAAAGGAACATGTGTTATTTGTGTACTCAGAAAAAGTAGGATGTAATTGATATGCTAAGAAGTGTTTTTTGAAAAATATGGAAAGACCAAACACAATCTAGTAGGCTGGACGGTGTCCTGCAACAACACACCTGGAAAAACCAGTGAAATCTGAATAAAGTCTGGGGTTTAGCCAATAGCATGGCACCAGCGTTCATTCCTTCATTTTGACAAATGCACGGTGGCCAGGTGAGATATTACCACCAGGAGAAGCTGCATGAAGGGCATGTGGGAGCTCTCTCAACTATATTTCAACTTTTCTGTAAATCTACAAGGGTTTCCAAAAAAAGTTAATTACAAAATAAAAATACTAAAGGAGCGCCCTGGGTGGCCCTTCTGTGAGCTGCCTCTGAGGCTCTCATCAGCCCCTGCTGGGAGTTGTCATCTTTGTAGAATTTCAATCATGAGCCTCTTGTATCAATCATAATTTTCTCCAGAAGTGTGAGCTGGTGTTTATCACATCAGCAGGGGCTGGTTTCCTCCAGCAAACAAATACTGGGGAGAAAGCAGAGTGAGTCCTGGAGAGTCATCAGTAAGAAGAAGAGAAATACATAAAGGTGCGCATCTGATTGCTCGCTGTGGGCCAGGCACCATACAAAGACCTTGATGTTCACTGTCCCATTTAGTCCCTGTCTCAGCTATTAGTTCAGGCCCAGTCCAAGCTCCCTGTTGCAGAGGAGGACATGGACTTGCTCAGCGTCACACAGTGGCGGCACTGTAGCTCTGGGCGCTGAGCCCAGATCAGCCTGGGAATGAAGCCAGTGCCCCCAACCACTGCCTGCCCCCACCCCCAGCCACTGCATCCTTAGATCTCCCACCCCAGCCAGGTTTAGGGTTTAAGACATTAACCCTCTCTCATGTTGGGAATCTGGGGCCTTTCAGGAATGCCTGTAATGTTTTGGTCCATCAGCATCATGTGTGAGGGGAGACCAGGTCCGAAGGCCCCACCTCAGGTCTCCTGTTTGACCAGCTCTACTCAGAGGAGCACAAGGTCATGGGTCTGAATATGTGCTCTGAGGCCAGATTGCCTGGCTGTGGACCCAGCGTTGCTAATTCTTAGCTGTGTGACCCCGGGCAAGATACTGAGTCTTTCTGTGCTTCAGTTTTCTCTTCTGCAAAAGGGGGAAGATGAGCATAATAATTCCAACTAGAACCGGTGTGAAGATTAAATGGGTCATATGTGTAAAGTGCTTCGCATGGTGCCTGGCCCATAGTAAATCCTCAGCCGATGTCAGCTGCTCCTGTCATCATGGTCATCATCACCCTCATCACCACCAACCACCATCATCATTACACACTATCATCACCACCACCAGCATCGTCATCACCACCAACATTATCATCGCCATCACCATGATCATCACCACCGCCATCATCATCCTCACTCTCATCCTCCTCCTCCTCACCATCATCAGCATCACCACCACCATCATCACCATCACCACCACCATGATCATCACCATCATCAGCATCACCACCACCACCATCATCATCCTATCATCCTCCTCCTCCTCACCATCATCATCACCACCACCACCACCACCACCACCATCGCCACCACCATGAGCATCGTCATCACCATCACCATCACCACCACCATCATCATCTTCATTATCATCCTCCTCCTCCTCACCATCATCATCCTCATCACCACCACCATCATCACCATCGCCACCAACATTATCATTGCCATCACCATGATCACCACCACCATCATCATCCTCACTATCATCCTCCTCCTCCTCACCATCATCATCACCACCAGCACCAGCACCACCACCACCACCACCATCATCACCATTGCCACCACCATGATCATCACCATCATCACCATCATTGTTGCTGCTGCCCTCAGCTGAGTGTTATGCAATGAAGCTGACTGGCGGGGATTGTGATGTAACCTTATCTGCTGGAGGAAGCCATGTAGGCCCAGCCCACACTTTCAGCATCACTTCTGGGCCCTCCGGGCCCTCCTACCTCCCCCTTCACTAGATGCCTCTGAAAGCAAGATCTGGGGAGATAACTGGCACTTCAGAGCCCCTGACTGTGGTCCAGGCTGATGTCCCAACTGCAGAGCCCTCTCACCGTCAGTGGGATTAGCAAACTCCTTGGGCACAGCTGCCCCATCATCCAGCTCGACGGCCTCTAGGCCCATGCGGACCCCTTCAATCTGGACCTCATGCTCTCCCGAAGCTGCGTCATCCTCTGACCTTGCACTCTCGCCCGTGCGACGGAATTTCACCACCCTAGAGGACAGAGCAAATCTGGTCATGATAGCTAGAACGTCGCTTCAGTGGCTTTGCTGCACAGCTCTTGGGTCCAAGACAGGTGAAAGGCTTTTCCTCATGGTCCAGAGAATAGAATGGATGTGGGGGGAGGGGCATTGGCATTTCTATTGAGTTGGACTGGTGGGGGTGTGTGACAGCTTCAAGAGTTGCATATCAGGGCTGTCACATACATTTGTATAGGTTGGGCACTGCACAACTCCAGGGGGGGGCCCTACTCACATGTTAGGCGATGTCAAAGAGAATTTTTTGTTCTAGATGTAAATACTGTTTGGAATCACATGTGTTTCAGAATTTAGATTTGTCTCTCTGTATGGAATGGAGGTAACAATTTGGTTACCTAGGGGTTACATTATGCCCACAAAAAATTGCCCACACAGTATTTTTTTAGCTTAAAGTGGATGCCCATGTTTTTAAATTGGGAGAATTAATGTAAAAAGCCAGATTCCTCATGTCTCTTCCAAAAGTAAAGTATCTGGGGAACCTGGCTGGCTCATTTAACTCTTGATCTCAGGGTTGTGGGTTCGAGCTCCACATTGAGTGGAGTTAAAAAAAAAAGAGTAGAGTATCTGGTCATCTGGGGCCCACATTCCTGTAAGGGATCCGTGTGGCTAGATCTGTCCTCCCTGTAGACAGGACGCACCACATTGATCACAATCTCTTCCTCTCCAAATTACCTCTAGCCCTGAGGGTCTCTTGCCATTTATCCTCATATGTGTTTTGTGTTCCTCTTACTTGGCACTTATCCATTTGTCTGGCCTTGTAGGCCTTTGAGTTTGAGACCCATTGACTCCATTTTGCATACATTCCTTCAAATTATGCTATTTCTTGTTACTTTGGGCAAGGCTTGATTTCTCTGAGCAGCAATCTCTTCATCTAGGGGCTCAGCAGCGAAATTACCTGTGTCTTTCCAACCCCCTCACTCCCAAACACAAAACTCCTGCTGCTATCTGTCCTGTGCTGGGTTTTGGGGTCACAGCAGAGACAGGATAGAGTGTCCCTCCCGTCACAGGGGAGAGTGATATTTTTTAAAAAATATCTTTTATTTATTTACTTGAGAGAGAGCAAGTGCGAGAGAGAGAGAGAGCGCGCGCACACAGGAGAGCGAGAAGCAGACTCCCCACTGAGCAGGGAGCCCAACACGGGGCTCCATCCCAGGACCCTGAGATCATGACCTGAGCTGAAGGCAGACGTTTAACAGACTGAGCCACCCAAGCGCCCCAAGAGAGTGATATTAAATGAGTAATGCCCATTCTTATCAGGGCTTTGAAAAAAGAAGTGTGGGATGTCATGGACATGAATGGCTAGGGGGCAAATTTGGGCAGTGTTTTAACAAGGTAAAGCAGGAGAAATATCTAAGTAAAACATACTGCTATTATTATTATTATTATTTATTACTTAATTAATTAACTTGCATTCTTCCATGTATTTCACCAAAGAATAAATGGGGCTCTGGCATAGAAAGGGTAAACTTGGAGAGGAGAAAACCATAGATGAAATCACAGCAATTTTGTAAATACCTGAACTCCCACTCGCTGACAAGGTTGGGGCCTGGAAAGCTTGGGCTAGAACCATAGCGCGGAGCACAGAGCCCAGGGTTTGCAGACGGTCGGGTCCCACTGAAGCCTGGAGCTAACACTCCATCCCATCTAGCACCACCACCATGGTCCAGCAGCATCAAGCTCATGTTCCAGCTCTGTGCTAGCTCGGTGCTAGCTGGCATTTTCCATGCACTTGATCTGCTGAGGTTGGGATCATGACCACCCCTTTCCAGACAAGAAAAATGGAGGCCCTAGACGTCATGTGACTCACCCACAGTCACGCAGCTCAAGAGACACTGAGCCAGGTTTCTGCCTGATGCATGTCAGATCAAACCCTTGTATTCCCGGCCAAAAACAGGATGCTCCCCCTCCAAACCCTTCTATTGCTCCCTACCTACTCTAATTTTTATTCCATAAAAATATTTTATTTTGAGATGTTTAAAGCATATACAATTATATAGAAAACAATGACAGAAATATTTTTGCTTCTGCCCGTCCAGCCTAAGGACCAAACACTTCTATTAGGTTGAACCATGAAAAATTGCCAACATTCGACCATAATTCAGTTGAAGTCACCATGACTCCTTTCTGGTTTCCTTCTCCCACATCTTCATGGGTAATGCTCATCCTTGATCAGTGGTCTTTACGGGCATCATTATTTGACTTAATCCTCACAGAAACCAAGTGGTGGTGACTATTATCATTCCCACCTGGCTAAGATATATCTAAAGTCACTCTGAGCCTCAGTGTATCTCCTCTCTAAATTGGGTGTGATAATTGTGGCATAAATTGGATTCCTTAGAAGCAGAGCTTAAGGTAGGATTCTTTTTTTTTTTTTCAGTTGTGGTCAAGTATACACAAAATAAAATGTGTCATCTTCACCAGTTGTAAGTGTATAATTCTGTGACATTAAGCATGTTCACACTGTTGTGCAACCATCACCACCATCCATCTCTAGAATTCTTTATCTTCCCAAGCTGAAACTCTACCCATCCAGCACTAGCACCCCATTCCCCACTCCCTCCAGCCCTTGTTAACCACCATTCGACTTTCTGTCTATGAATTTGCCTGCTCTAGGTGCCTCACTAAGTGGAATCATACAGTATTTGTGCTTTTGCGACTGGCTTCTTTCACTTAGAATAACATCCTCAAGGCTCATTCATGTTGTAGCATGTGTCAGAATATCCTTCTCCTTTCAAGGCTAAATAATATTCCATTGCATGGCTATACCACAATTTTTAAACCATTTATGCATTGGTGGACACTTGGGATGCTTCTGCCTTTGGCTGTTATGAATAATGCTATGAACGTGGGTGTGCAAGTATCTGTTTAGTCCCTGCTTTCACTTCTTTCGGTTCTATACCCAGAGGTGGAATTGCTGGATCATATGATAATTCTATGTTTAATTTTTTGAGGAGGCTGCATATTCTTTTCCAAGGCAGCTGCACCAGTTTATATTCCCATCATCAGTGAAGGGAGGTTCCAATGTTTCTACATCCTTGCCAATATTACTGTGTTTCATTCTTTGGATAAAAGCCATCATAATGGGTGTGAAAAGTATCTCATTGTGGTTTTGATTGGAGTTTCCCCAAAACTGATCATCTTTTCATGTGTTTATTGGCCATTTGTGTATCTTCTTTGAAATAAATGTCTGTTCAAGTCTTCTACCCATTTTTAAATCAGGTTGTTTAGGGGTTTTCGTTGTTGTTGCTATATATTCTGGATATCAGTCTCCTATCTAAGATGTGATTTGCAAATATTTTCTCCCATTCCGCAGGTTGGCCTTTAACCCTGTTGACTGTGTCCTCTGATGCACACAAGTTTTTAATTGTGATATAGTCCAGCCATCTCCCAATACCACGAGTCTTTTTCCTTATATTTTCTTCTAAGAGCTTTTCATAGGGTTAGGTCTTTGATCCATTTTGAGTTGACTTTCACATATGGTATAAGGTGAGGGTCCAACTTCCTTACTTTGCAGGTGGATATCCAGATTTCCCAGCACCAGTTGTTGAAGACTGTCCTTCACCCATATCGAACAGTCTTGGCACGCTTGTCAAGAATCACTTGGCCGTATATGTGAGGGTTTATTTCTGAGCTCTCCATTCCATTCCATCTGTCTTTCCTTAGGCCACTACCACGCTGTGTTCATTGCTGCAGCTTTGTAGTCAGGTTTGAAATCAGGAAGTATGAGGCCTCTAATTTTGTTCTTATTTTTCAAAATTGCTTTGGCTATTCTGGGTCCCTTGAGATGTCAAATGAATTTTATGATAAAGTCTTCCATTTCGGCAAAAATGAGTTGGGGATTCTTGTGCAATGATTTGTTAAGGAAGGGTTCCCGTTGGGAAGTGAGGGTGGCAGGACCAGGCAGGGGGACAAGCTAAATGGGTAGGGGGTTTCTGCTGGAATCCTATCCGATGGGGAGCTCTGGGATGGGAATTATGCCACGGAGAGGGTCCCACCCAGAGGTCTGAGGGCTGGGCTTACATGAGTCAGACATTGGCACATCACCCCAGGGGTGGAGGGCATAACCTCCCAGGTTGTCCCCCAATGAGGTGGCTCCTCTCGGCTACGGACAATCTTCCAGAACAGACTGCAGCTGTGAGCTATCAGCAGCCAACCCCGGAGGCACCTGGGAGATGCACCAGCCCAGTAAAGGGGATCTAAGACAGGCACCAATGGCGTCTGCTACAAATAAGCCCCTCCAGAGTGATCATGCCGACAAATCTAAAGCACCGTACAAACATTGAATTCCCCTCCCTCAAAGTTCTTAAATAATAGCTCTCAAACCATACAGCTATTTTTACTGAGCACCTGTTTTATCTGCAGAGCTATGCTATAAGCCTTTCACCCTGACAATTCACCTATGAACTAGGTATTGTTATTGTCCCCATTTTACGGATGAGGACAGAGAGGTTAAGGCAGTCATTCAAGGTCACACAGCTTGAAGGAGTTGAGGATCAACCTGGTTGGCTTTCCTATTAGAGCCCTAGGTCTTGATCACTGGCATCAGTTTCTCTCCCCAGAATTCACATGTGTCTGGGGAATGAACATGAGGCCTGAACGGAACTGACCTGTGTAGGAGACTTGTCAGACAGGGGGAAATGTTCTAGAGCAGGAATCAAAAAGCACAGTTCATTCCAGTCTGGCTGACAACTCTGCAGTTCATCACATTTGTGCAGGGGTTTTGATCTGGATGGAGCCTTAGAACCCCCCACAAGGCTGGTCACAATACCGGTGGATGGGCCCCACTCCCAGAGGGTCTGATTCAGAAGGTCTTAGCCAGGAACTGAGATTTTGCATTTCTGACACGTTCCCGGGTGGTGCTGCTCTTGCTGATCTGGGGACTGATTTAGTGCATCTGAGCCAGACGAACGATTCTGCTGTCTTCCTGCCCCATGCCGATCATGAAACAGTTGTGCCGAGGAACGGAACCCCTGCTCTGTTGGCTGAGGTGGGTGCCTGCCTCATCCGACAGGCCCAGAACCCCCGAGATACAGACTCAGACAAATGTCCCCGCCACCTGGAGCTGGAGTGTCCCTGAGAGCCAGGAGACAGGTGTCACCTGGGAGCAAAGTCCAGGAGACAGACTTCCCTAGGCCCAGAAATCTGGTTAGAAGTTGGCGTCTGGGGCTTCACTTAAGCAGCCTTTGCCAACAAGAATACAGTTTTATTCTGAGTATGTATTTATTGGAGGTAGCTTTAGGGGGCCTGCTGATGGAGAGCATGGGCGTATTCTCAAGCCAGTGGTATGCCTATAAACGGAATGTCAAATAAAACCCCCCAAACCATAAGGATGTGTAGCATATGACAATATCCAGGGTGACCCATTTCAACCTGTCAATGGTTAAATAACAGGCTCCAAAAATTTCTGAACGTTTAACAATCAATCTGCTCTTAGAGCTGGTACGAGTAGGCCGTAGCACGCCACTGCATAGGAGTCCTGAAGCCACTGACACCTGCTACAACACGCAGGGGTCTTGAAATGTTATGGTGAGTGAAAGAAGCCAGACACAAAAGGTCACATGTTGTAGGATTCCATTTAGGTGAAGTATCCGGAACAGGCAAATGCAGAGACGAGACAGGAAGCAGTTTAGTGGTTGCCAGGGGCTGGGGAAGGGGGGATGGGGAGTGACTCCCTAATGATACAGGGCTTCCTTTTGGGGTGATGAAAATTCTCTGGAACCAGATAGAGGTGACAGTCACACACCATCGTGAATGTACACCCATGTGCACTGCAGCGTTATTCATGATAGCCCCAAAGGTGGGAGCAATCCAGGGGGTTATCAGTAGCTGAATGGATGGATAATCAAAATGTGGTCCATACACACAATGGACTACTATTCAGTCTTAGACAGGAAGGAAGGACCGACGCGTGCTACAACAGGGGGGAACCTTGAAAACGTCATGCTAAGTGAAATATGCCAGTCACAGAATGACAAGTACTGTATGATTCTGCATTTGAGACACTCAGAGTAGTCAATTTCATAGAGACAAAGTAGAATAGCGATTGCCAGGGGCTGGGGAAGGAGGAATAGGCAGTTAGTGTTTAATGGGGCCAGAGTTTCAGTTTGAGAAGATGAAACAGTCCTGGAGATGGATGGTAGTGCCGGTTGCACAACAGTGAATGCATTTATTGCAACAGAATTGTACACTTATAAATGATTAAAATGATAAATTTATGTTAGGTGTATGTCACCATCCAAAAAAAAAAAAAAAATCCTCAACCCATAATACAGCCACCAATGTGACTAGAATCCATTGGTTCATTTATTCAACAAATATTTTATTGAGCACCTGCCTTGTAGCAAGTCCAAAGGTAATGCTGGGATTTCAAAGGTGAGCCAAACAGACTTAGGCTCCTTCCTGTGGTGTTCATAGTCTGCTGGGGAAGGGGGCAGGCATTTAAAAAGGGGTGTGTGTGTGTGTGTATCACTACATATCTATCTTGTACATTGTGAGAACTGCTACAAATAACAAACTGCATGAAAGGCTAGCTGGGGGTGGGGGTGACATTTCCACTCTGCAGTCCGCTGAGTAAATGGGAAAGAATTGCAAATAAGTGGGACTCCCTGTCCCCAAGAAGAAACCCCCTAATCAGAAACATAAACAGCCCCCAAGGTATTCTTGGGAGATGGAAATACAGAGAAGTATCAGATGAGGGAGGGACATGGACATTTATGTGCATTATCACCTCACTTTCAGGGATGAAGGAAAGGTCGATGGACACCCTTGACTCTGAGGGGAATCTCACAGAAGGAAATGACTCTGCAGCCTGATAACCTGCCCTGAATCCTGCTTGCATCACATCCTCTCCTCAAGGACTGCCTGGAGTTCCACACCTCGTTTCCATGGAGGAAAAGTGACCGCTGCAACTTTGGGGAAGGTACTCTGCGATAGCTTTAAAAATTTTAAGTGCTCTGTGCTCCCACTCAGAATTGTGCTGTTGGCAATGCTTTGCAGGCACAGACACAAGTAGACGTTGACTTACCGTGCAAACAACGACTGATACGCGTTGTTAGCCTGCCATGTGTCAAGTGCCATGTTTGTGCTCTCCATTGATTTCCCTCACGTCATCTTCGCTGTCACTAATCCCATTTTACAGATGAGGACAGTCACACCCAGAGAGGCCAGGAGCTCACCTAAGGTCACACAGCAAGTGTCTAAGCCAGAAGTTGGCAAAGCCACTTGACTGCAGAGTCCCCACTCCCAGCCACTCTGCTATAGTTCCTTCTGGTGCTGTTTGCAGCAAAACCAGAAACAATCATCAGGAGAGGAATGATTGCATAGATTATGGCACACCCACTTAGGAAAATGTGAAAAAAAATTTTTGTTTGTTGATCCGTATCACAATATCACAACAGTACAAGTGTCCATCGATCGATGGATGAATGGATAAAGTGTGGTGTGTACATACAATGGAATATTAAGCAGCCTTGAGAAAAGAGGAGATTCTCACACATGCCACACTGTGATGAACTTTGAAGACATTCTGCTAAATGAAATAAGTCTGACCTGAAAAGACAAATATTGTGTGAGTCCACTTATGTGAGGGGGCCTAAAATAGTCAAATTCACAGGGACAGAAAGTAGAATAGCAATTACCAAGGGGCTTGAGAAAGGGGGAGTTAGTGCTTAATGAGGACAGTTTCAGTTGGGGAAGATGAAAAGTTCTGGAGATGGATGGTGGTGATGGTTGCACAACAGTGTGAACGTACTTAACACTGCTAACTGTATGCTTAAAATTGTCGAAATGGTAAATTTTCTCTTATGTATATTTTACCACAACAAACACACACACACACACATACACAAGAGTTGATCTGTAAGAGCCAACAGGAAGAGATTGTTGAGGCTTATTATTTTATTTTTTTAGAGAGAGAGAGTGGGAGCAGGGGTGGGGGGAGGGGCCGAGGGAGAAGGAGAGAGAGAATCTTAAGCACGCTCCACGCCCAGCACAGAGTCTGACTTGGGGCTCTATCTCATGACCCTGAGATCATGACCTGAGCTGAAATCAAGAGTCGGATGCTTAACCGACTGAGCCACTCAGGTGCTCTGGGGTTTATTATTAAATACACTAGAAAATGGTCCCGTGATCTAGGTCCTCTGTTACTGAGCTTTAAATGTGGTCTTGAACCAGGGTCCCCAGCATCCCCTACAGGCTTTTTAGAAATTCAGAGTCCCAGGCCCTGACCCAGACCTACTGAGTCAGCATCTGCATTTTAACCAGGTCCCCAGAAAATTTGTGTGCGTGTTCAAGTCTGAGAAGCACAGCTGTGGAGTATTTATGGTTCTACAGTCCTAGGCGTTCTGGAAGGATCCCTAAGAAACCAGACTGGTTGCTTCTGGGGAGAAGGACTGTATTGGAAATGGGGACTTTTTGCATGGGAAGGAAATTTTTTTTTACTTTTCATTTTAGACCTTTCTGCAATGTTTGCCACTTTTAACCTGCGCATCTATTACTTTAGTAATCCGTATAAATAACAATAGCAACTATTTACAGAGCTCTTGTTGATCATGTGGCATCTGCTAAGCCTGTTACAGATGCGTTCATCTGTGGAATAGGAATGACAATGGGATCGCAGGACTGCTTGTGAAGGTTAAGGGGAAAACCATGGGCATTGAGCTTCCTTTGACCTGGCCCCACTCAAGTCACCTTTCGGCTTGAGCTCGGAGTATTCGGACCTTTGTGGAAGGTGACTCCGAGAAAGTGGCTTACCTCTCTGCATTCGTAGACCAGGATCTGTTCACATTCTTGTGAACAGGCACACCACTAGAAGCCAAGGCACCTTTATTTAGGAAAACTTGTTTTAAGACAGACGTACAGAGAGACCTTTGACACTAAATTACACTCAGAAATTGGCCAGACTGCATTTTGAATGGGTCTGGTTCCTAAAAGTATTTATCAACCATCGGAGCTGAGATTTCCCAAGGGGGCGGGGGGTGGGGGTGGGGCGGCAGGAAATGTGATACGGGAGAAAAATCGCAGTGACGTACGTTAAAGTGTATGGGGGCTCTGAAACAGGTTGGCTCACAATTTCTTGGCATTTGTTGTATATATACAGCATGTAATTTACCAAAATAGCAGAGAACATTTATTTCACATAATTTTGCTATTTAAAGAAGAGAAGAGCTCGAGGAGATGGCTGTCAACTTAAAGGTCTTGTTTGTACCATCATGTAATTCGCTCCAGTACCTTAAATTAGGGTCTGAGACTCAGTTAGGGTATTTCAGATAAGGAAGTTTCTTCTCTTTTCATCTGAGCTTCTGGACTTTGATCCTCTGAGTTGATGAATCTACCAGACCAAAAAGGAAGCTTACTCCTAACTGATTTTCCACAGGGTAGCATTTAGTGTCCTGTCATGAAGAGAGGTGGTCTGCCCCAGGGGGAAGAGAGTCCAACTCTGGCAAACAGACCGACCTGGGTTTGGATCCCCTGTCATGCCCCTCCATTGCTGTGTGACCCTAGGTAGGTTACTTAAATTCTGTGAGTCTTCGTTTCCTCCCTGATTGGATGGAGACGGTAATGCCCACCTCACAGGGTTGCCATGGAGACGAAAGGAGTCAATATAGACAGAGTGTCTGGCACAATCGTTCCGTATTTCAGTGTTTACCGAGTGAGTGCTGACTGTGTGCTGAGTGCTGGGATAGATACCAAAGGGGACAAAAATAATAGATGTGGTCCCTGCCCTTATGGGGCTGGTGCTCTATTTGGAAAGATGATAACAAAGAAACTGTAATGGATTTGCACATGCATCGATCTTGAGAGGGAAACAAAAGGGGTGTCAAGATAAAGAACAACTGGAGGAAGGAGGAGTCAGAGTAGACCTCCCTAAGGAGGCTGAGATCAAGAGGGCAAGGAAGGTGGTGCACAGATGGTGGAGGGGGGTAGAGCAGGGAGAATGGCTGGTGCAAAGGCCCGGAGGCAGGACCAAGGTGTGGAGATTGGAGACACAGGCCAGATCACACAGAACTCTGGACACTACAGTGAGGATTTTCCATGTTCTGCTGAGACCGAGGGGCCGCCACCGAAAGCTTTCAAGCAGGCTAGAGAGGGTGGAAGATGATTAGAGTTGAGCTTGAGAAGATAACTCATTAGGCACATGTTTCCACAAGAGGAGGAACAGATTGTGGAGAGCGTTTTAAAATATGATTTTATTATTATTTAGGTATAGCAAGGCCCGCAGATCAAGAGACGACTGCTGGGGGAAAAAATATACTCTGTAATACTCCCAGATTGTTAAGAAGAGCCTGCTACACCTCAGGCGCCATAGGGGGAAGCACCTGAGTTGGTAAAAAGGCAGAGGGAGTGGAGGGGGAAAGGTGGGCAAGAGCCCTTATCCTGGCTTCCACAGGAAAGAACAGGTGAGGCAGGGTAAGCAGGCTGGGGACTGGCCAGTTTGAATAATGTCAGCGGGTTCTGGGGCACAGGGGCTGTCTGGTACTTGGCCCTGGGGGTGATGAGAACAGGTGGAGATTGACTCTGGATTGGTTACTTTGTGCACGAACCCTGACAGGTGAATCATTGCTAGTTAACTCGGGGAGGGACAATTCCTCCAGGGTCAGCAAAGCCCCAAGATGTCAAAACTCTAGACTGTAGAAAATAAAAGACATCCTTAACACAGAAGGATGGCAAGAAAGGAAGTGGGGAGACCAAGGAGGAGGCTGTGTGGTCAGCTGTGTGAGAGGTGATGGTGGCTTGGTAGGGGGACTGCAGTGGGGGAATGATGGAGGGGAGCTGAAGCTTTTGTCATTTGTCCTCCCTCCCCACCACCCCCCAATCAGTAGAGGAAGACATCTTTCCTGGGAGATCCGTCTGCAAGGCATAACAAGTGCCCACTTGTTTGGGGAACTCAATCGGCAATGCTGATGACAGCACCCCTCCGTTTTGTCCCAAGAGCTCAGCTATGTCACACAGGGGCTCCTTTGGAATCTGAGATCTATTGGCAAATGGGATTAGATGCTGTGAACCCAGAGCAGTGGAAATTGCCAAGGTCCCTTAAAATAAGACTTGCTTTTTGTTTCCTTCAAGACAAGACCTGGGCACTCCCTGATCTCTGTGATTTGGGAAGTGCCTTTTCAGGGGCTGGACCTCTGTCTTCAAATATTTGAGGTCTGGGCATGTGAAGGATGGTGCTTGTTCAACTTGGACCCCGAAACCAGAGCTTGAGCTTCTGGGTATAGAGAAGAGGGGAGCAGATTTCAACAGTCTGGGGAGCCTTCTTAGGCAGAGAAGTCCAGAGATGAAAAAGGCTGCTTTTAAAGGCAGTGAGTTCACCTTCATGACAGATGGTCTAGGAGAGTTGGGTATCCATCTGAGTGGACCCAGGGGTGATGATATTTAACATGTAGCACTTTGGTATGCCTACATGCTATATATACTTACTGTCTTATATTATCTCTTCAACAACGCTGGGAGGGAGGTGTTATTAAAATCCCCAATTTATAGACAAGTAAATAGAAGCTCAGAGGTATTACACCAATTGGCCCAGGTTCCCTAGAGAGTAGATAGGGTACTACAGTCACTGGCCTAATTAGCTCCACAGCCTGTAGTCTCAACCAATTAGCTGATGCTTCTCTGAGGCCAAGAACACCGCTAGAGAACTGATGAAAATGCCAATTCCCGGGTCATTCTCCTGACCTAACACTGGTGCATCTCCACAGAGTAGAGCCCAGGGATCTGAATTTTAATAAGCCATTGATGGTGGCCACATAAGTTTGAAAGCCACCACTTGATGCCCTCCTGCCCTGGATTGGGGAGATAAGGTCTGAGGGCTTGGATACAATGGCTTTTAAGGTCCCTTCCATTCCTGAATGTCTAGAAGTCCATAATTAAGGGAAATTTTAGCTTTCTGTGGATTTTATTTGTTTGTATTTTACTGCCAACCCCATCGACCTGGATAGCATTGATCTTGTTCCCTGGGTAGTGGACCACTAGTTTATATTCTGGACAAAAGTAACCATCACAAATAAATAGTAGTTAACTTTCATTAAGCCCTTACCATGTGCTGGTACTTCCACTAAGCACTTGAAACTGAGGCCTGGAGAAGAAAAGATTACCTTCCAATTTAGCAGGAAAGGTGGGATTTGAATCTGGGTCTGCTTGAGTAGAGAGGCCCCTGCACTTGATCATTCTGTACCATGACTTCGGTGGAGGGGGGGCGGGGGACAGAGGTCTGTGCGACAACTTTCCAGGTAGTTTGTCTTTGTAACGTATTCATTCATTCAATAAGCGTGCTGTGATGACCTTCTGTGTGTGAGACTGAGCTCTTGTCCTCATGGACTTTACAATCTTTTACCAAAGGGATACTGAGGATGGAGGGATGTGCAGAAGTTGCTGGAAGAACATGTACTAGGGTCCTGACATGACTAAGGTCAGAGAAATGAGGTTGAAAGAGAGAGACCCAAAGATGCTCTAGAAATAGAGAGACTGAATAATTCATTGCCTACACTAAAATACTTTAGAGTTGTAGTTCTCAATGGGGCGTGATTTTTGTCTCCTAGGGGACATTGGCAGTATCTGGAGACATTTTTGATTGTCACAATTTGGGGGGACGGATGTGACATCTAGTGGGTAGAGGCCAGGGATGCTGCTAAATATCCTATAATGCATAGCACAGCCCCCACCACAAAGTATTATCTTGTCTAAAATGTGAAGAGTGTCAAAATTGAGAAACCACGTACTACAGAGTAAAAGAGATGTAATTAATAATTACAACAGAATAATTTCCATAAACCAGGATGGTACCAGGCACACCCATGTAGAGAGCTTCGAATCATAAAGTTGAAAATGCCTTTAAAGGTGGCCCAGGCACCGCTTAAGTCTCAGGACAGTAAATATATTGCCTAAGATCACACAGTGATTCACATACAGATCTGCATAAATCTTTTAGACAGCCAGAGAAGAGTTTGATTGGGGCTGTAAAGCAACTCTCTAGACCAGCAGACCCTGGGACGATCCTCCCCAAAACCTAAGATTGTTCCCCTTAAGTCACTAAAGCACATATCCCCTAGAGATGAGGCTGGCTGGCATGTCTTTGAAATGATGGGATGTGAGCAGCTTTGAGCTCGAGGTTTTAAAAAGTTTTGGTGGGTTGACCTTGAGGATCCCTAGGCTATTGAAATAACTCTCTGCTTTTTTTTGCCTGCGAAGTGAGTGATAATGAACATTTTCTTAGTGTTCTGAAAAGGAGGCCATGGCTTCTAGGTGATGTTGGAGGTTAAGGGAAACAAATCTAAAGTGGAGGGAGACAAATAACACCAGCACTATTCATTGAGCCCTTACTTGGAGCCAGGTACTGTGCTAAGAACTTCCCAGTGATGACTATCCTGATCTTCACAACAGCCCTGCCATGCAGATACTGCCATTATCTTGACTTTATGGAGGAACACCCAGCCTTTGGGAGGTGAAGTCACTAACCCAAGGCCACCCAGATGTTTGAACCCAGGTCTGCCTGCCTCAGAGCCCACACTTTTACCCCTGCTGTTGATTAAGCCCAGGAGAAGTCAGTGGGAGATTCCTTGAGGTAATAGATTTAAGTTTACTCTTGAAGACAAAGTTTGTAAGACAGGAGGGAGAGAGAAAATAGATTGGGCAAACACAGGATAAAGTTCCAACTCATTGTTACAGGCTACAGGGCCCTGTATGGCCTGGTCCCTGCCATCCTCTGCAGCCTCCCTTGAGCCACTAGTTTCCTATGTTCCCTCCACTGGCCTGATTTTGAGATGCAACACTTTTCTCCTACTTCAGTGCTTTTGTCTACACAGTTCCCTTTGTCCATAATACTCCTCAGCCCATCTCTTTCCTTGGATGACCCCTACACATCTCTGGGGGCTGAACTGCAATGTCACTTCCTCAAGGAAACCTTCACTGATCCTCCCCTCTCACCCCATCTAGAACTAGTCTCACTGTACCCTGCACTTTTCCTTTGCAGCCCTTAAAACAATTCTCATAATTATTGGGCAATGATATGTGTTCAATGTCTGCCTCTCCCAGCACCAGTCCAGTGCTGTCCAATAGAATTTTCTGCAGTTAGGGAAATGTTTTAGACCTGTGCTGTCCGATATGGTAGCCACTAACCACATGTAGCTATTGAGCACTCAAAATGTGATTAGTGCAATCGAGAAAATGATTTTTCAAATTTCACATATTTATTTATAAGTTACATTTTATATTGTATATTACACTATAGAAATGATTTCATATCCAAATGACATAATTTAAGTTTAAACTTAAATAACCATGTATGGCTAGTGACGACCGTATTGGACATTGCAGCTCCAGACTGTGACTTCCTTGAAGGCAAGGACCATGTCTACCTTACTCAGTTGTAGAATCCCTTGTATCCAGGATGGTGCCTAAATGAATAAAATGAATGAATCAATCAACCAATCAACCAATGTAGTCTGCAAAAGTTGCTTTCAAGAAATCATCCTACAAAGGAGAGACCCAGAGAAGTCTGACTTGCACAAGGTCATACAATAAGGCAGAACTAGATACAAAAATCTTAGCCTCCAGGGGCGCCTGGGCAGCTCAGTCATTAAGCGTGTGCCTTTGGCTCAGGTCATGATCCCAGGGTCCTGGGATCGAGCCCCGCATCGGGCTCCCTGCTCCACGGGAAGCCTGCTTCTCCCTCTCGCACTCCCCCTGCTTGTGTTCCCTCTCTCGCTGTGTCTCTCTCTGTCAAATAAATAAATAAATAAAATCTTAAAAAAAAAACCAAAAAACCTTAGCCTCCAGAATCTCCTGTACATGGTACTGTGCCTAAATGGACAGCAGGTGAAAGGCAGAGGTTGTTTGGGGCCTAAATGAACCATCCTAGAGCTGTGTGAAGGAGCTCAAGTGTAAGGAGGGACTGTTTCCTTAGGCACCCTCATCCCCTTTCCCCTCCCTGAACCTTGTAAACTACTTAGTGGCTTATAATATATTAACACTTGGCTTCCCACAGGACTAAGTCTGTTCCAAAGTCCACTACAGGGAATTCGGATTTTTTAAAAAAACCATATTGCTCTCAGGAAATCTGTTGCCAGCAATCTGTACACAATATACACAGGGTGTGGTTTAAAAAACCTCTAAGTCGTGATTTGTAACCCACTCTGATTCCTGTAGCTGTTCCTTTTACTTCACTCCTTTTTAATAAATAGAAGTCAGCATGTTTCAGGGCTAATTCTGACTTCATTCAAATTGCAGTTACGATTTTGAAGATTCCAGCATAGGGAGTCTCTATACATTTTTATAAATGATTTTTTGAGATGTAATAATAATATTAATTAATATATGTTGAGTGCTTTGTGTTTACCAGGCATTCAGCACACATTATCTCACCTGATCATTACAGTAACTCTGTGAATCAAGGGCTATTGTCTACCCCATTTTATGGTGAGGGAAGCTCAATCTCAGAAAGGTTAAGTCACTTGCTCAAAGTCAAATAACTGGAAAGTGGCAAAGCCAAGATCTGAACTCAAGCCTGTCTTACTCAAGAGCTAATGCTCTTAGCCAGACACAATTTGGCCTCGCTAATACATATTACATGTATTTATGTGTTCAAGTATCAGAGAGAATAACCAAGAAACTTAACCTGCGGTTTGGGAAGAGAGAGACTACCTTTTATTCTTGTACTTCTTTTTGAACTTTATTTACCCTATGTATAGATTATATTAGTACATTATATTAACATGAGTATAAAAAACTAAGTTAATTTTTAAATTTAAATAAATAAAAACCTCATCATTTTTACCTTCTTTTTAATTAAGGAAGGAATTGTCACAATAGTGTCATGTCTATACCTGAATAGATTAAATATAAATGAATCTCTAAGTAATCTGCAAAGTTCACATGCTCTGACATTATTTGAAAATTTATCTCAATAAACTGCAGTTCCAATATGTATTGTATTCTTATTCTGAGTACCAGATTTCATATTTCAATTTCTGAATTATTTTTTTATTTTGAGATAATAGGTTTTTTTTAACATATTTATTTTCAACAAAAGTGGCGTTTCCCTCAAGACACTTACAGTCACATATATATATTTTTATACGTTCATACATCAACCTCTGGATATTATAACTGAACATCCTTTGGCAGTTGTGAAATAATGCTGATTACATAAGATATGCTATTTGCAGATCAATTAATAAAAACTTAAAAGTAGAATTTAATTAAAAATTTTAAATGAAAATTAATTTTACACCGATTGAGAAGTAAACATTGACAATATCCTTCAGTATTCAGAGCCTCAGAGAGCTGTATCAGTCACACTAAAAGTCACTTGGGAGAATTTCTCCATGGCTTACAGAGGGAAAAAAAAAATTAAGTCAAGAAAATACACATACACTAACAATGATGTATCCTTTACAACAAATCCAAACAGTGTCTACCTTTACCATTCAAATGGCTAGTGCTTCTAAAAATTAAAACAAAAATCCCCATTAATGCCCCATTTCATAGTCTTGGGATTTGCTTAACAATCACCAGGGGCTTGTAGTAGAAGAAATCGGTAAGCCCCTCCACAAGGCCCCTGTCCTTTCTGTTGCTTGGTTGTATTTCTCCAAGATTCTCAGAGTAAATTTGATGTCCCTTAAAAATTCCCATCCTCTAGGTTTGTATTCCTGATGTTCTCAAGGATAGCCTTCGACAGAGTCTCACTCTAGGTAGCTGTTACAAAATCCTTTCATTCAGGAGAAGGCAAGAGGTTTCAGCCCTCTCATTCACACACTTCATAAACAACAAGACTTTGCCCAAGCCTCCCCTCTAGGAAGGTATTCCGGCTTTTTAGAAACCACTTTGCAACAGCAGTACCATTCCCTTCCAAAATACCTTGCAGAAAAATTAGGAATTTCACAGCATAGGAGAAAAGGCTGGGAAAAACCAATGTCATTGCATGGACTCATCAATTCTGTCCACATTTTCAAAACAGCAGCTAATGCTTTCTTAAAACACAGACCTCAAAAACCCCTTTAGGATTGCGAGCAATTAAAAGGGAAAACATAACACCCCTAGCTCCCCATAAGATTCTGACGGATCTGAAAAATTGAACTGAGTCAGAGATACAGAGGCTGGACTGTGGAATAGGAAAATGGCTTGTCTCCTTGGGGCCTAATTCTTTCCTCTCAGTTCCTTTTACATTCAAGAAGCCATGCAGAGATGCCCCCCTGCCGGTTTTCATTTTTTAAAGGAAAGCCTGTCTGCCTCTCCCTCGCCCCCATGATACTCACGGCAGCTGCCTTAGCTGGAATAAGTCCTCCTCCATGTCCGCGCTGCGCCAGGACGAGCCCTTTTCATGGCCCTTACATGGTGTTGGTGGATGACGAGCGGTCGGGGTTTCAGCACCGGGGTGCTGGACAGCTCCCGCGCCGCTTCCTCCCTCGGCGGCAGCTGTTCAGGGGAGGGAGCCGCCGGGGACCAGCCCACGAGACAAAGCCGCGGCCGCCAGGAGAGTGGGCGGAGAGGAGGAGGCGGAGGGCAGAGCGAGCTGCGCGGGGAGAGGGGGCGGGGAGAGCCCTTCTGGTTAGAGGAATTTACAGGCTCTCTGTGGTTGGCGATGTTTTACTGGGTGCCTATAGGGCACAACAGCCTGTGAAATGGCTGTCGAGGTACCAATGAGCACTCTTTGGTTGACAACCCCTCTCTAAATGTTTATTTGTAGGGATTCATTAGTGTTGTTATCGGTGTGATATTCTTGAAACCCAGGCTGGTATAGCAAATGAAGGGAATGAAAAATTTAAAGATGCATGCATTAAAATACTGTTTATTGAGCACCTACTGTATGCCAGGCACTGTAATAGGCGCCAGGCATATGCGAGACAAGTTAGACATGTCATCGTCATCATGGAGCTGTCTAGTGAAATGGATCAAGAAAAAAAATGTAAGTATGAGAAGCTCAAAGATCACTCACTCATTCATTCATTCATTCATTCATTCAGGAAACAAGCATTTTTGAGTGATTTCTACAGCCCTGACACTGGGGAATCAAAGATTAATAAAACCAAATCCCTACCTTCAAAATCCTCCCGATCTATGGTTTCCTCATCCTCCTCCAGCTACATCGTCTGCCCTCTTTAGAATTTAAGCTCCATAAAGGTTTGCTGATGTACCCCAAGGGCCCAGAACAATAAAACTTTATTTATGGACACTGAAATTGGAATTTAATATCCCTCACTAAACTCAACCCCAGGGCTTTGCATTGTGTACACTCAATACATGCTTGTTAAACGGAAAACAAACTGAACTTTCATTCCAGGTGAGTAGGGATTTGGTATCTATTTTAAGCCATGGAGAGCAAGGGTAATGATTTCTATTAGAGCTGGCAAGTTGGAGGTCCATTGGTAATGTGTCCAACTTGTCCTGGTTTGCCCAGGACCTCGAGTTTTAGCACTGGAAGAAGTTCCAAGTCCTGGGAAGACCTGAGTCCCAGGCAAGTCTCGACAGTTGGTTACTCGACAACCACAAGCCAGATCCACAGAGAGATGTGTTTTGAGTAGCCTGAAGGGTTAATAAGAATACTTTTAAGTGTAAAGATTCAAAACCATGAAACTCTTAGAAGAAAGCATAGGAGTAGATCCTCATGACCTTGAGTTAGGCAGTGGTTTCTTAGACACAACATCAAAAGCACAAGTGACAAAAGAAAACATTAAATACATTGGACCAGACCAAAGTTAAAAGTTTTCTGCCTCAAAGGACGCCATCAAGAAAGTGAAAAGACAACCCAAGGCATGGGAGAAAATACTTGCAAATCATATACCTGATAAGAGACTTACTTCAAACAATATAAAGCACTCTTACAACTCAACAATAAAAAGGCAATGTAATTTAAAAACGGACAAATAATATGAATAGATATTTCTGCAAAGAAGATGTGTGACTAGCTGGGGCGCCTGGGTGGCTCTGTCAGTTAAGTGTCCGACTCTTGATTTCGGCTCAGGTCCTGGTCTCAAGGTAGTGAGATCCAGCCCCACCTAGGGCTCTGCACTCAGCAGGGAGTGAGATTCTCTCCCTTACCCTCTGCCCCTCCCCTCACTCTCACATAAACTCTCACTCTCTTTCTCTCAAAAAAAATCAATAAATCTTTTTAAAAAAATGTGTGACTAGCCAATAAACAGTTGAAAAAAATGCTTAAATCATTAGTTATTAGGGAAACGCAAATCAAAACAATGAGATACCACTTCATACCCCTTGGAATGGCTAGAAATAAAAAGACAGGCCATAACTAGTGTTGGTGGAGATGTGGACTGGACATTCCCCTCATAGACAGTTCCTGGGAATGTAAAATGGTGCAGCTGCTATAGAGAACAGCTGGGTAGTTTCTCAAAAGTTTAAACCGAGTTACCTCATGACCCAGCAATAAAACTTGTAGGTATATACCCAAAAGAAATGAAAACACAGTGTGCACAAAACTTGTACACAATGTTCATAGCATTGTTATTCATAATATCAAAAAGTGGAAACACCCAAAAGTTCATCAAGTGATCATCAAATTATACACTTAAAAGAGTGAATTGGGGATGCCTGGGTGGCTCAGTCAGTTGAACGTCTGACTCTTGATTTGGGCTCAGGTCATGATCTCATAGTTGTGAGATGGAGCCCCACGTGAGGCTCTGGGCTCAGCACTGAGTCTGCTTGAGATTCTCTCCCTCCCTTTCCCTCTGCTCCTCCCCCTGCTCATGCTCTCTTTCTCTCCATCCCCCCCAAATAAATAAATAAATAAATAAAATCTTAAAAAAAAACACAAAACAAACAAGCAAAAAGAGTGGATTGTGGGTATGTACTTGTACTTCAATAGAGCTGTTCTTTTTTTAAATAATGACTTTTAATAATTTTTAACAATAAGTAATAAAATTTGACTTCCAATTTTTTCAACATTTAAACGGAGAGATTTCACATAACAGGATTATCAACTTCTTGGGGAAGAGGGAAGCAGTGTTCCTCCACTGGGTCTCCCTTTCTGTCTGGCCACTAGGAAGTGGTGTTTGCAAGCACCCTGACCGGCCTTATCAAAGCTCCAGCAAGCTTCACACATTAAGCATCCCTCACTGCCCTCTGGAGACTTTTGAGGTACCCCTGAAAACTGGGAGAACAGTACTCAGTACACAATAGGTATTTGAAAAATCCTAAAGAATTAATGTTTTCTCTTCTTTCTTAGAAACAGGGTTACATTTTTCTAAAGCAGTGGTTTCTGCCTTTGAGTGTGAGTGAGCATCCCCCAGAGGGCTTGTTAGCATGCAGATGGTTGTGCACCACCCCCAGAGTTTCTAATTCAGCAGGTCTGGGGTGAGGCTTGAGAGTTTCCATTTCTAACAGGTTCCCAAACGATACTGATTCTGTTGGGTCTGGGGACCCCACTGAGAACGCCTGTTCTAAAGTTATACCTGGATGAGATTATCAGCCAAGAAAAATACGACCCATGTTTGTTTATACCTCTGATCTTTGAGACATCCTTGAGCAGATATGAATATCATAAAGGCAGTTACTTCCAGCTAACCACATTATCCATCTGTCCGGGAAATGGGGGCATGCCAAAAGCCAGATGGGTTTTATTTCACATCAGAGTAATGCATCATGGTCTCTCCTCTCAGATTCTTAAAACAAAATCTATAGGGGCTGGAATAAAGACTGACAAACCGCCCCGTGGCCTGAAATACTGAATATACAATTATGTGCTATGAACAAGTAATTCTCCTATCAACTGTGATCTGAATCCTATTATTATTAAGACAATGGTCCACTAGTTATAAAAATGGCACTTAATTTTTTTAAAAGGAAGCCTGTGGATTTAAATTCATAAAGAGATTTGTCTTTTTTTTTTCCCTTTGGAACTGAAATAGGATAAAAAACCAAAAGGGGCAAATAAGCCTTTGGTGATAGATCCCTGTTCTGCTAGCCATGCTGGTAGGATGGCATTTCCACCTGGAGTCATTCCCAGGTCCCTGGCATTATGCTGGGAGCTGTTAATTACCTACTGACTTTACCCAGGAGCCAGTAGAAAGGGGAGGCTTGGCTACATTAAAAAATATAGAGGTGTAAACCTTCAAAGACTCCCTTAGTCATATGTCTCATTCTTCTATGAAACACAAGATCTCTAATCTACAATGAGAGAGGCCTGAAGGGGGCAAAGAGAACCTATTTTCCCCTTCAATTCTGCCCTCTTTTTCTTCCTGTATTTTGGGGTAGCTGGCTCAAAAGACAAACTCTAAAGCTCTCCTTTTTTTTAAAAAAAGATTTTATTTATTTATTAGAGAGAGAGAGAGAGAGAGAGAGAGCACAAGCAGCAGGAGTGGCAGGCAGAGGGAGAAGCAGGCTCCTCGCTGAGCAAGGAGACTGATGCGGGACTCAATCCCAGGACCCTGGGATCATGACCTAAGCTGAAGGCAGACGCTTTTTTTTTTTTAAGATTTTATTTATTTATTCATGAGAGACGGAGAGAGAGAGAGAGAGAAGCAGAGGGAGAAGCAGCCTCCCAAGGAGCAGGGAGCCCGATGCGGGACTCGATCCCAGGACCCTGGGATCATGACCTGAGCCGAAGGCAGACGCTTAACCATCTGAGCCACCCAGCCGCCCCTGAAGGCAGACGCTTAACCAACTGAGCCACCCAGGCGTCCCTAAAGCTCTCCGAATAAAACCATGATCTCTCAGACATTGTATTTCCAGAGGGACATAAAATAAGCAAGAGGTAAATGTGAATCAGAGGCCAGAACACCTATCCAGACCTAGGGAAGAGATTATCAAGCAGAAGCAGTTCAAGATATCTGAGTCAACACTGAAGAAGTGGTAGGTCTTTTCTTTGCAGTCTTGTGACTTGTATTTTCAATTTCTTTCATTCAAAGTGTTTCTTAATTTCCCTTGTCAATTCTTTGTTTACCTATTTATTATTTAGAAATGTGTTGTCTGATTTCCATGTATTTATTGGTTTCCCAAATTTCCTTCAATTACTGATTTCTAATTTCATTGCATTGTGGTTGGAGAGCATACTTTGTATGGTTGCAGTCTTTTTAAATTCATTGAGACTTGTTTTATGGCCTACTGTATGGTCTATCTTGGAGAATGCTCCATGTGCACTTGAGAAGAAAGTGTATTCTGCTACTGTTGTGGGAAATGTTCTGTAGATGTCTATTAGATCTAGTTGGTTTATTGTGTTGATCAAAGTTCTCTTTCTTTGCCGATCTTCTGTCTGGTTATACTATCCATTATTGAAAGTGGGGTATTGAAATCTCCAACTGTTATTCTTGAATTGTCTATTTTCCCCTTAAATTCTGTCTTCTTTTACTTCATGTATTTTGGGGTTGTGTTGTTAAGTGCATGCATGCTTACAGTTGTTATATCTTCTTGATGAATTGACGTTTTATCATCATAAAATGTCTTTCTTTGTCTCTAGTAACTTTTTTTTTTTTTGGTCTTAAAACCTATTTTGTCTCCCATGGAGACAATTTGCATAGTCACCTCATCCTCTTTTGGTTACTGTTTGGATGGTAAGACTTTTTCCATCCTTTCACTTTCAACCTATTTGTGTCTTTGAATCTAAAATGAAAAAAAACTCTTGTAGACAGCATATAGTTGGATCATGTTGTCTTATCCATTCTGCCAATCTCTGGATTTTAGAGAATTTAATCCATTTAAATTTAATGTAATCATGGATCATGTAGAAAACAAATTATGTTTTATATCTGTTTTGTTCCTCAGTTCCTCCATCACTGTCTTGTTTTGTGATAAACATATTTTTTAGTGTACCATTTTAATTCCCTTGTCATTTCTTTTAATATATATATTTTTAGTTATTTTCTTAGTGGTTGCTCTGAGGATTACCACTAACATCTCAATTTATAACAATCTAGTTTGGATTAATACCAACTTAATCTCATTATTCTACGAAAACTTTGTTCCTGTGTATCTTCATTTCTCCCACCTTTTAAGTTGTTTTGGTTATAAATTGTATCTTTATGCAAAATTAGTTACAAACAAAAACCACATTTCCATGTTTTATATATTTTTTTAAGATTTTATTTGTTTATTTGACAGAGAGAGACACAGGAGAGAGGGAACACAAGCAGGGGGAGTGGGAGAGGGAGAAGCCAGGCTTCCCTCTGAGCAGGGAGCCCAATGCGGGGCATGATCCCAGGACCCTGGGATCATGACCTGAGCCAAAGGCAGACACTTAATGACTGAGCCACCCAGGCACCCCTCCATGTTTTATATTTACCTTTATAATACCTTTACTGATGCTCTTTATTTCCTCGGGTGGATTTGAATTACTAACTAGTGTCTTTACATTTTAGTCTGAAAAATTCCCTTTAGTATTTCTTGCAGGGCAAGACTGCTAGAAACAAATCTCAGTGTTTATCTGGGAAGTCTCAATTTCTCCTTCATTTTTGAAGAGTCATTTTGCCAGTTATAGGATTCTTGATTGACAGTTCTTTTTTCTTTTAGAACTTTGAATATATATCATCCTACTGCCTTCTGTACCCTATAGTTTCTGATGAGAAATCAGTTGTTAATCATATTGAAATCCCTTTTGCGTGAGAATCACCTCTCTTTCTGCTTTCAACATTCTCTTTGTCTTTTGACTGCATATTTATGAGTCTAGGTGTGAATCTCTTTGAATTTATCCTGGAGTTCACTGAGCTTCTTGGATGTGTAGATTATTGTTTCCCATCAAATTTTGGAAGTTTTTAGCCACGATTTTTTCAAATATTCTTTCTGTCCCTTTCTTTCTCCTCTTTTCTGGGACTCCCATTGTGCATGTGTTCTATGCTTGATGGTGTTCCACAGGTCTCTAAACCTCTGATCAGTGTTCTTTATTTATTTTTCTCTCTGCTCCTAAACTGGATAATCTCAATTGATCTATTTTTGTGTTCATTGATTCTTTCTTCTGCCTGCTCAAATCTGTTGTGGAGTCCCTCTAGTGAGTTTTTCATTTCAGTTATTCAAGTCCAGAATTTCTACTTGATTTCTTTTTATAATTTCTATCTCTTTATTAACATCCTCTATTTGGTGAGACATTGTTCTCACCCTTTCCTTTAGCTCTTCATACCTGTGTATGGGAAAAACCTGCCCAGTTTTCCTGAGTAGGGAAAAACCCAGCTCTCCTTCTTGTGTTTCTCTTTTACTTTTCAAACTACTACCACATTCACTACACTTCTGCCAACAGGTTTCTCATACCATGATTTCCCACACCAAGCAATTGTCTGTAACACCAGCTGGATGTCTTACAATTTAACTCAACCCTGACACAATTTACCTGGAGATACTGTCAGATCCTACAGGTTAAGGCCTCAATCCCATAAGAGTGCTTCTACCTCACTACAGATAACAACTGCAATTAGGTTATCCACAACTTCTGTCCAATTTGGCTACAGATTGGAGGCTCCCATGACCCCCTCCTCAGGTTCAATTAATTTGCCAGAGTGGCTCACAGAACTTGGGGAAACAATTCCTTACATTCATCAGTTTATTAAAGGATATGACAAAGGATATAGACGAACAGCCAGATGAATAAATACATAGGGTTGAGGACTGGGAGGGTCCCAAAATGCTGGAGCTTCTCTCCCCATGGAGTTGGGGTGCATTTGCCAACCTGGAAGCTCTCCAAGCCCGTACTATTCGGATTTTATGGAGGCCTCCTCATATAGGCATGATCAATTATTAACCCATTTCTAGTCCCTCTCCCCTTTCTGAAGGATGGAAGGTAGAGCTGAAAATCTCACCTTCTAATCATGGCTTGCTCTTTCTGGTGACAAGCTCCCATTCAGAGCCATCCAGAGCCCACTCAGAGTCACCTCAATAGACTGAAAGATGCTCCTAGTGCTCTTAACACTTAGGAAATCACAAAGATTTCAGGAGCCTTGTGCCAGAAACTGGGGGGCAGATACAAACACTTTGGAAAACTATTTGGCAGTTTCTTAAAGCAATGTGCTAAGATCTTATAGGACTACTGTTTGAATAGGAGTGGGTGACTTCGAATGCCATTCTTACTGGGGAAAAACAAAGAAAGGAATCCAGTCACTGTTTGACAAGACATAAATTAACAGCAAATAGGAGGAAGTGTACACAATTAACCATATTCAAGTTCTAAAAAGCCTATAGGGGCTTGCTAGTTTAAGAAAGTGAATATACACAATGTATGAACTGATCAGTCATATAAATTATGTAATGATTACTGTAATTGCTTATTGCAAATTATTTTTATAAAGGACTTACATTGAAGAGCTACCTAGAAAGGGTTAAATATGGGCTCAATATTGTCAGGATCTGAGGTAAGAGGAGCTTAAAAGCTGAGTTTTAGGATTCCTCTGGAGACTGGACATCAACCAGGATATGAGTTACAAAGGTTACAATAATCCAGAACTATTGCTTACAGAAAGAAGAAATCACACATATAATCTTCTCTTAAAAATTGGTTTTCTAGGGGTGCCTGGGTGTCTCAGTCAGTTAAGCATCTGCCTTCAGCTCAGGTCATGACCCAGGGTCCTGGGATCAAGCCCTGCATCAGGCTCCATGCTCACTGGGGGTCTGCTTCTCCCTCTCCTTCTGCTCCCTCTCAAGTAAATAAATAAAATATTTTTAAAAATTGTTTTTGTAATTGTAAAAGAAATAAATGACCATTTAGAAATTCAGATAACATGCAAAAGCATTCAGAAGAAAATAAAAATTATTACTATATACAACAAAGAGATAACCAGAGTTACCACTTTGGGAATATATCCTTCTAGTCATTTTTTGATGCTGGGACACCCATACATAAATATCTTTTTATAAATTTGAAATCATATTTATCCTATGGAGGCTTGCTTTTTTCACTTTTCACAAGCTTCTAATGAACATTCCTGACCAAAAGGAATGTCAATTTTGATACTGTTTCCCCTATGTTTTTCAAGTTTTAAATTTTTAATTATTTTTTGAATAAATAATGCATGCACATGGTACAAAATTCACAAAGGGCAAAAGGATGTCTTTCCCTGTTCTCAGTAACATAGTTTCCTTACAAGAGGCAAACGGTGTTCCTGGTTTCTTGATTCTCTCTATATTTATAAACTCTTAATTTTTATTCTCTCCCACAAATAACAGTGTTCCATTTCATTGTCCTACAACTTACTGTTTTCTCTCAATGTCTTAGACTCTTAGAATCTTAGAATCTTCCTTGTCAGTCCACAAAGAGCTGGTTCATTATTTTCACACTACACAGTACTCTGCTGCATGGGTTACCATAATTTTGCTGAGTATCTTCTAATCTTTTAATATTAGCAACAAGACTGCAATAAATATCTTTATTCTTACCTCTGTATGATAAATACTTAGGTCACAGAACATACAGATTTTTAATTTTTCTAAGTGGTTCAAATTGCCTTGGATGGAGATATTCATTTATGCTCCCACGGGATCCCCAAGAGTACCTGTTTCCTCATATAATTGCCATCACTCTATGTTATTGTGTTTTTCATGCTTTCAATCTGATATATATTCAATCAGGGAAAGAGAGATTCATTTTTAAGGTATTGGCTCACATGATTTTGGAAGTTTGCAAGTCCAAAATATTCAGGGTGGGCCAGCAAGGTAGACACCCAGAGAAGAGCGAATATTGAAGTTCAAGTCTAAAGGCCATCTGCTAGCAGAATTCCTGCTTGTTTGGGGGAGGTCAATCTCTTTGTTCTATTAAAAACTTCAACTGATTGGATGAGACCCACCCACGTTAGGGAGGGCCATCTATATTACTCAAAGTCTACAGATTTAAATATTAATCTCACCCAAACATCCAGAATAATGTTTGACCAAATTTCTGTGCACCATGACCCAACCAAGTTGATATATAAAATAAACCATTACATCCAGGGGGAAAGATGAATTGCTTAAGTTCACACAGCCAGCCAGATGGAAGTTTTGGTCTATATCTAGAACCAAGAATCTCTTTATTTAAGCCCAGTTCAGGCTTGTAGTTTTAATACTAGTAACACTTACATTTGACTACCCAGAGGGTCCAGTTTAAGCAGAGAAACCCTTTTCACCTCTGCTAAACATTTAGAAATCTGAGATAGTGCTTATCCTTCATCCCATCCCGTTCTGGCCCTGGGGTCAGCTCATAAATTCATCCAGGGAGGAGGGAGAACTAGCTTCAAGAATGTGTTGCTGACGTGAGGAGGGCCAGCTGTGTGGTCAGAGGACTTCTGGGAAAAAACATAACAACAGAAGAATGCAGGAGAGTCCTGGAGTGTTGTTTGAGGCAGATTTTACCCATTTTTGAGCCATTTTGTTGTTATGTCTTTTGGTTTTTGGTTTTTTGGGGGGGAGGATGTCTACGAAACAACCACATAAGAAAAAAACCAATAACAACATTCTCCTAATGCTTGTATCTTTCTGTTTTCATTTTCTCTGTCTGGAAATAAAAGCAAGTGTTCCATTCGTGTGGAAAGGATCTTATCTTCTTGTCTTTCCAGAACAGACATGTAAGCCCAAAGCTGAGGATAAAAGACAGCAAGTGCTACATAATCTAAGTTGAGAGAGTTGCCAGCCAGAGCCAGGCTTTGGGGCCAGTCCTGCCCTCAGGGTTTACTAAGAGGGGTTGGTTCAGTGAAGCTTTTGAGGAAAGGGGCACCCAGGTCTCTACTAATGAGAATGCCCCAAGGAAAAGTCTGTGTTGAGCCCTGCATCAAGTTCTAAAAACTGGAAAGGAATTCGATGCTCTTTTTCATAGTTTACCTATATGGTAGGAAAATACAGCACGATGATAACTTTTAAAAATATTAAAAAGACGCCCGACTGGATTCTAGATCTTTCTTGTGGCTTTGTGTGACAATATGATTACAGTTTCTGACATCTGTCTTCTGAGACACAGGGGAGCTAGCAGAGGGGGTGGAAAAGGTATTCAGAGCTGGACTTCTCTCTCTTCAGGTCACTCTCTCTTCTGGAGTCTGGGAGAAGACTTTTGAATCACGTTTGAGTTTTAAATTCAAAAATAAATGGGACAGTGATTTAAGTATTGAAATGAGATGGATCTCTGAAAGTAGCTACATAGTTGCATTATTTATGGACCTACTCCATGGTGTGAAAGGAGGAGGTCCGACTTAGTATAAGTGGGGGCAGTTGGAAAAATATCGTTTCAGGTTTTTATCCCATGGAGTTTAGGATCTCAAATAAACCATTTACCTGCAAAATAATCCCAGCAGCTGAGAGATGCCAAAGGCTCTGACAGACGACCTTGTGATCTCCCAGGATGCTGCAAATCCTTGATCCATCTGATGGATGTTAGAGCAGGCACTGCCTTGTTCCTGGCAGCAGCTATCATCATAAATTAGTAATATATCCTTATTTTTAAGAACTTCTATTAGTCAATGGCAGCCACACCCCTACTGGTTAGAGGAGCAGCAAGGACCAGGCTGCAGGCATTTTTAACTTCATGGACTGTGGAGTACAGATCTTCCTTGACTTGTACGGGGCTACATTCCCATAAACCCCCTCATAGATTGAACATATCCTAAGTCGAAAATGCATTTAATACACCTACCCTATTGAACATTACAGCTTAGCCTAGCCTATCTTAAATGGACTCAGAACACTTACGTTAGCCGATAGCTGGGCAAAATTATCTAACTCAAAGCCTATTTTAAATAAAGTGTTGACTATCTCTTGTAATTTATTAAATACTTTACTGAAAGTGAGAAACGGGATGGTTGTACGGGTGCAGAATGGCTGTAAGTGTATTGGTTGTTTACCCTCCTGGTCGCCAGGCTGACTGGGAGCTGTGGCTGGCTGCCATTGCCCACCATCATGAGAGAGCATCGAACTGCATATTGCCAGCCCAGGAAAAAATCAAAATTCAAAATTCAAAGTAAGGTTTCAACTGAATGCATGTAGTTTTCACACCATTGTAACATCAAAATATCGTAAGTCAGATCATCATAATTTGGGGGACTGTTTGCACTGTTATTACTCATGGGGTCATTGCAAGAATTAAATTGAAATAAGGCATATAAAATGGTCAAAATTCTGTGAATTGATTGACTATACTCTCTAAATGCCAATTATTTAAAATAGCTTGGTATGTAGACTTCTTAGCATACTTGTCGGTTGGGATGGCAGAATATTCACTAGGCAGGTTACTGTAGCAGTTCTCAAAATATAGTTGCAGGACCCCATTTTGAGGATCTTTTCAGGAGTTTATTGAGGTCAAAACTATTTTCATAATAACACTAAAACGTTTTTTTTTTATTTGCCTTTTCCACTGTCACTCACTCATGAGTGCACCCTGGAGTTTTTCCAGAGGTTCACAGCAGGTGATGAAGTCACAGCTTCAACGTCTAATGGAATGTATGCTTTGGTATTCTTGGATTTTAAAACTTTTCTCAGCCTTAATCAGTGGTTGCCAAGGACTGGAGGTGGGTGGAGGAGTGGACTACAAAGGGACAGGCAGTAATTTTATTTGGGGTGGGGGGGGTGAAGGTGCTATACCTTGTTTGTGGTAGTGGTTACACCACTATGCATTTGCCAAAATTCACAGAACCAAATATAGGTGAATCTTATTGTATAAATGATACTTCGGTTTAAAAAAAAACCCAAAATTATTTCTCGATTTTAATTTCTAATAGTGTACATATACTTAGATATAACCCACATACACAAAAGATCTCAGAAATTTTTAAGTATACCAAAGGGTCCTGAGACCAAAAACTTTGAGAGCCACTAAATTAAAGCATTGATTTCTTTACTAAAGCAGGTGCAATCACTTGCTCCGGAGTTGGGGAGAGTGATTAAAAGGGAGTGCAAATTCTCTCTGGCTCTAAGGTTCTAGAAGCTGTGTTGTCCAACGTGGTAGCCACTGGCCACATGTGGCTATTGAGCGCATGAAAAGCGCCCGGTTCAAATCGAGATGTACTTAGTACAAAAAAAGAATGTAAAGGATCTTGTTAAAAACTATTATAAAGAAATGACAATATTTTGGACATAGCGGGTCAAGTAAAAGCTAATGTTAATATTAATTTCATCTTTAAAAAAAACTTTCACGTGGCTATTAGAAAATTTAAAATGTGGGGCGCCTGGGTGGCTCAGATGGTTGAGCGTCTGCCTTCGGCTCAGGTCATGATCCCAGGGTCCTGGGATCGAGTCCCGCATCGGGCTCCTTGCTCAGCAGGGAGTCTGCTTCTTCCTCTCCCTCTGCCTCTCCCCCTGCTTGTTCTCTGTCTCTCCCGCAGATGAACAAGTATATATATAAAAAAAAGAAAATTTAAAATGTGGCCTCCGTTATAGTTCTACGGGACAGCGCTGCTCTGGAGAGTCTTCACCGCCCATCTCTTGTTTCCACCACTTACAAGCTACTTCCTACTTCCTGTGAAGTGTGGGTCACGTTAGGGTCGGTGTGAAGGTAGAATGTGAGTAATGCATGTGACGTACTTAGCAATGCATGTAAGTAAACAGTAAGTTCGGTGGCTATTGTCGAAGGCCTCGCTCTCTCTACTGATGCCATCAGAGATGGGCCAGCCTGCTCAGTAAAGGCCCTTCCTCTGCGACCTATTTACACTCTGATGACAACAGAGGGTGATAACTAAGGGTGGCCGAGGCCTGATCCCGCCTTCGGGCGGGACTGCCCTCTTCATAACGAAAAAATTAAAATGACCCCAGGAGCTGGAAGTGGGACATCTGTATTTAGAATGCACCGAGCCAGAGTAAAAGTTGAACACCCAGCGGGCAGCGGGCCGCAGGCCCTCCCTTGGTAACCGACGCCGGCGCCGGTTGCTAAGGGGAGAAGGAGAAACAAGGATGTGGTCCGTCGGCTCTTGTCCTCCGGCGGCAGCTGCTTCCGCTTCTCCGGGCAGCCCGTACTTCCTCCTACCTTCCCCGGAAGAGCTGGGACTGCGGCTGCGGGTTCCGCCGCCTCGGGAGCCTTGGGAGCCCTCCGTCCAGCGCGGTGGTAGCGGCGGGGCCGGCGGCGGCTCTCCCGCGCGGCAGCGATGCTCAGCTCCCGGGCTCAGGCGGCGATGACCGCGGCCGACCGGGCCATCCAGCGCTTCCTGCGGACAGGGGCGGCCGTCAGGTGAGCCTTGGGGGGCGGGGCGGCCGGAGAGGCCGGGGCCAGGGTCCCCAGCTCGCGCCTGCGGCGGCCTTTCACCGCGCTGGCAGGGTCCCCAGGGCCGGAGCGAGCATTCCGGAGGCTTCTGCGTCGGGCTCGGTTGGAGGCCCAGGCTCCGAAGCGGGACGGCGGATGGGCCCCCAGGCCCTCCAGTTCTTCGGCAACGCCAATTCTGTCGGCCCTTCCCAGTTCTGCTAGCGCCCCAGATTCTCAGTGCCCTGCCTCCCACCTGCCAGTGCCTCCTCCAGACCTGTCCTGGTCCCCCGAACTTCCAGACACCCTCAGGCTTGTCAAAGCCCCGAATTCTGCCAGTGTCCCTCCGACCTCTCAGTGCCGCGCAGGCCTTCCAGGACCCCTTAATCCTTTCAGGGTACCCCCAGTCCTTCTGGGCCCCCCGGTCTTGTCATTCCCTGGGCCGCCAGCGTTCCGCAGTCTTGCCAAGCGCCCCAGGCCTGCCGTGGTTCTCACAGCCCTGCAAAGCGACCCGGGTCTGCTAGCCCTTACCCCATTTTGTCAGTACCCCTATTCCTGCCATCCGCCCACCCCCCCAGTTAAGCCAAGGATCCCTTATTCTGTGTGGGTCCTCAGTCTTATTAGTGAATCTCTATCTTGCAAGGGTTCTGGAACAGATCAGGACCCCTTAACCTGTAAAGGCTTCCAGTCCTGTTAAGGTCTCCCATTCCTGCTAGGAACCCCAATAGTATGGGCCCCCAGTCCTATCAGGGACCCTGTTTCCCTTCTTTTCTTCATCCTCCCATGGGCTCCAGTCTTGAGAGCTGAACACTGCACCCCCGTTACTGACCCGAAATGACTGAGACCTGTTGCTCAGCCTAGCTGCTTTCCCCTGGAACTGGAGCAGGTTTAAAGAGCTTATTAGTCCAGGGCCGGGAGCTCTTAATGGCTATCCTATCCAGTGCCCCCATTCTGTAGATGGGAAACAGGCCTTCAGATAGATGGCTTTGCCCGTGGCCCTACAGCTGACCTCAGAGTAGAGCTGGGGGAGAAGACAGATCTTTTTATTCCCAGACCCCACTGCTCTCCTTGTGTTGTCATTTTGCAGAGGAATGGGGGTTCCAGAGTCACCAAATTTCACTGGGTTTTTTTGTCCATACCTTGCTGAGGAACCTGGGCAAGTCCTCTCTCCCATCCCTTCGACACTCTGTCCTTCCGTTTCCCTCACAAGGTTTGTGGTTTTAAGCACAGACTTGGCATGAGTTCAGATCCACGCTGCCTCACTCACTTTGACCAAGTTGGCTACATCTCTAACATGAAAATGAAGATGAAAAAAAAAGAAAGAAAATGAAGATGATAGGGGCACCTGGGTGGTTCATTCGGTTAAGCGTCTGCCTTCAGCTCAAGTCATGATCTCAGGGTCCTGGGATCGAGTCCCACCTCTGGCTCCCTGATCAGTCTGCTTCTCCCTCTCCCTCTGCCCCTTCCCCTGCTCGTGCTCTCGCTCCCTCTCAAATAGATAAAAATCTTAAAAAAAAAAAAAAAAAGGAAGGAAGAAAGAAAAGAAAATGAAGATGATAATAGAACCTACCTGTAGGATTGTTTTCAGGATGAGATAAGATGATCACAGTGCCTGGCATAGAGTATGCACACTTAAATATTAGTGTTTGCTTAGAGGATTTAAAGCAGTTGTAAAAGTGCTTTAGAATTTCAGTGATGGTTCTTTTTAATCTTTCCAGGCACTTTTGTTAATACACCTGTTGCGTGGAAGTCAGCACAATAAAGCACTAAGAAATTCAAGGATAACTTTCCCGAATGAAATTGAGATGATAATAGTTAATAATCATAGCGGCTAATGTTTATGAAGCCCTTACCTTTGCCTCCTATGCCCTGGCACTTGTTTGATTCTCAGAACTCCATGAGCTAGGTCTCATGGTTGTCCCCATTGTACATGTGACAAAGCTGAGCCTGAGACGCTAAAATGATCCTCTAAGGAATAGCAGAGCCAGAATCGAACCAGATTAATGCAGCGCCCCTTTCTTAACCAAGTTCTCTGTGCATTCTGTTGACTCTGTGTTCAGAGAACAAAGATTTATTTGGAATTCAGTTGTCAGTTATGTATCATACTAGTTATGACATTAGGAAGATGTTGGTTTAATGTTGACTGAGCTGAGCTCAAAACAATATTCATATGATCCAAATATTGGAATAAGAACATATTACACACACAAATACACATATCAAACACATGTATACAGGTATATATTACACATATATATATTCACACACATATCGTTTGTCTTATTTGGTGGAAATACGTAACTTTGTATAAAAACTGTTTTAAATTGCTTAAATGTCTTCATTTGTAGTAAAAGAATAACTTCAGTGCTTAAGTCAAGTCTCAAGAAATTTTTGATTTAGTAAAGATTTAGAAGATCCTTTATGCTACTGTTTGCCTCCTCCCTGTTTAATATTCTAAAAGATAAATTCATTTCTATATGTTTTCTCCAGTATCCAGTCATTCAGTAAATACTGTTAGGGACCTCTTAGGTGCCAGGCATGATCTAGAGACTTGGGATATGTCAATGAGTAAAACAGACAAAGATCCCCGCCCACAGGGACTTTGCTCCCCAGTGAGGGACACAGACAATAACCGTAGTTAATAAGTGAATGTTTATGGCAGAAGGTGGTAAAAAGAAAACGCAGAACTGGGTAGCAGGGACCAGGAGTGCAGGTTCTCACTGTTGGTTAGAAATGCCCGGGAAGTGAGCGAGAGAGCCATGCAGTGATCTGGGGAGGGGGAGAGTATTCCAGGCAAAGGGAGCAGCCATGCTAAGGTCCTAAGGTAGCCGGTGTGGGCGGTAGAGTAAGGGGGGAAAACCTGGGCTCCCCCTCTGAGTGAGATGGGGCTTCTGTGCCCTGACTTAGGTTTTAAATCCTGTCTGAACATAGCTGATTTTCAAGACATAATCCTGTACCGTATGATGACTTCAGCTTGAAAGTTAGGTATCGGGTGGGCCAGTCGGTTACTTTGATGAAATGTTATTTCTTCGTATCTCTATCTGTATTTACACATGGTGCGTTTGTGATGAGGGAAGACAGTAAACCTATTTTTCTTTCTAGGTATAAAGTCATGAAGAACTGGGGTGTTATAGGAGGAATTGCTGCCGCTCTTGCCGCAGGAATCTATGTGATTTGGGGTCCTATTACAGAAAGAAAGAAGCGTAGGAAAGGTAAGAATGAGATCATTAACCCCGTACTGTCCCACAACAGTACAATAAGGGGTGGGCATTTTTTGTTCTCTTGTATCTCCAGCTTTCGGACAGTGCTTTCTTTTAAGCAGAAATTAATGACTCATTATTTTAGACCCTATAGTACAAAGATTTCTGTCCCCCCCCACTCAGATCTTGAGTTTGAGACATGCTGTGTCACGAAAAAGTTCACATGGCTTAACTGACTGTTCTCCTTCATCTGGTGCTTGTGTTCAGCAGTGCGGCTGACTGATTGTGTGATGCGTTTTTGTTCTCACTGCTGAGCTGCTAGTCGGCTAGGAAGAGTTTCCAGTTGGCATCTTTAGGACAAAATTCTATTTCCTTATTTTAAAACAAGCCCCCTTTTGTAAATGCTACTCTCCCTATGTTGATTAGAACTCAGCCACAACAAGCAAACAAAAAGAGGGATCAGTATAGCAAAATGTTGATCGTTGTTAAATCTGGGGGTGGTTATGATTGGAGGTGATGATATATCCTCTTCTTTTATGCATGCGTGAGGACTTTCCTAATAAAAAGTTTCTTGGAAAAGTTACAGCAGAAAAGGGAAGTATGTCAGATTTTGTCGCTCTCTCTGCAGAAAGACTGATCAAAATTGTTGTGGTGGTGTCTTTCACACTGATTCCAAGAACAAAAGCATTGTCCTGGGGAGCAACAAAAGAACAGTTGTTTTCTTCTGTTCTGATGTTGCTTTCTTATCAAAGGAGAGAGAGAAAGAGAGAGAGAGAGATGTTACGAAGTGTTTTGTACAAACTGTGCCAGACACCGTGGTGGCGGTCAGAAGTAACCCATGACAGGGGACCTGCCCTTCTGTCACTTCCAGTCTTCTGAAGGAGCAGCGCTGGGACCAGGCCTCCATACGGACAGAATGCCTGGTCCCCCCCCTCCCCGCCCCAACATCTGTGAATAAGGACTTTCTGAGATTGGGATTTTCAGTGTCAGGTTCCAGTGCAGAAAGTCTGGCTCCCAAATGGGAGAGAAAGAAAGAGCAGGTCCAATGTGATATGCTTTTCTCTTCTTCCCCCGACTTTTTTTCAGGGCTGGTGCCTGGCCTTGTCAACCTAGGGAACACCTGCTTCATGAACTCCCTGCTGCAAGGCCTGTCTGCCTGCCCGGCTTTCATCAAGTGGCTGGAAGAGTTCACCACCCAGTACACCCAGGATCAGAAGGAGCCCCCCCCCCACCAGTATTTATCCTTAACGCTGTTGCACCTCCTCAAAGGTATCTAGCTGGGAAGTTAAAGGGGATTGTGTGCATTTTGAAAGCAGCAGCCCAAATGACAGGCAAAGGGTTAATGGCTTTTGTGTGAAAAAAGATCATGCAGATCATCATGAATAAAACAAAACACACTAAGGGCCCAGCAGATACAAACAGCTATTTAAAAAAAATTTTTTTTTTAAAGATGTAACCATTTATTTTTAAAAAATTGTCAGTGTATTAACAGCTTTTTAGGGAAGAGAACAAATCCACTGCCACTTAAGCATTTTGATTGTAAGAAGTCCTCTGGTTAATTAAAGTTTAGAAAAAAAGAAGCGTCTTAACCTAAGAAATAAGGTGGTTCGCAGAAGAAATAGTACAGACTGTATTTAGGTAGATAGTAAGAGTATCTAACGGGCACTCAAATACTCAACTTGGCCATCATCAAAGAAATAGAAATAACATAGCGGTGAGGTTATCATGTTGCCTGTCAGCAAAGACTGAAAACTCCACAGTCCTGCCCAGCTGTTGGATGACACGTTCAGACATGCTCGTGGCGGTGTGACCCAGGTCCGGCTTTATGGAGAGCAGCTTGGAATGACACGGTGATAGCTTGCAAAGTGCTCAGTACCATCTGACCTAGGAATTCCGTTGACCATGACTGACGCTAGCCTGAAATGGAGTTGTAAGAGCAGATGAGCCCGGGAGTGGCTGACCAGCTGCCCTGAGCTTGGGGAGTCACAGGTATACCGGCTTGGCACGCTTAAAGCCGTCATCCATCCACCTTCATTTTTAAGCCAGCTTTTTTGCCTGTAGAACTAGTTTTTCCTCCCATAACATCTCTGAACGTCCTGAGGTCGTTCCACAGAACACGATTTGGGAAATGCTGTGATGTGCACAAAGATTTCCCAACACCTGGTTACAAAGGAAGGCCGGAGAGGAGAGCGTGTGCGTGTCCCAGCAGCAAAATGATTAGGCAGTCACTGGAATATTACATAGCCATAATGAACCATCTTTGTCAAGTGTTTGTTGTTGTTGTTGCTAACGTGGGAGAGGCATAGGCTATAACGTTAAGTTTAAAAGAGCGGTGTTTGAAATATGTTGTAATTTGACTTCAGCAAAGCAAAGATTTCCACGGATAAAGGCTGGACAGAAAAAGACCAAAATGTTTACTATGGCCATTTGACAGTTTGGGAACCTTAAAACAAACAACCATATTTTTAAAGCTCTCAAAGGTAAGCACGTATTACTCTCACAGTGAGAAAAAAATTGGATTTAGAAAACGCTTGGCTCACTGTTGCTTCGCGGAGACATGTTCCCAGGTGATCTCAGCTTGACACAGAAAGCGAGTTCTGCTCTTCTGTATAACAGGCGAATTGAAAGTAATTTCTTCTGCTCCCCTGTTTTGAACAAGTACCATCCCAGAGTGGAAAGCTGAAATGCGGGCGGGCGGTATAATGCAGGTTCAGGACGTGTCCTAGCGTGACCGCCAGTTCCCCCCTCTTCACATGCATGACCCAGAGCTGGGAACCAGAGCCATGCGGGCAGCTACACCTGGAATCTAGGCTCCCTTCCCTGCCTCTCCTTTGCAGGGTCATTTATTTTGGTTTTTAGAGATAATTTTTAATTTCACAAGTAACGCATGAATACATTCTGCTGGTAAAAATTAAAGCATCACGTGTAAGGCGACAGTTCCCTTTATCACTGCCCCACTCCTGTTCCCCTCATTTCTCTCCCAAAGAAAATACAAGGGTATCTTTTCAGACTGTTTTCTGTGCATTTTAATATGTTTCTAAGCACCCAAAGAAATTAACATATTGTTTTGTTTATGTTTTTTCATAACCAAATAGCATAATAATATCCATGTTGGAGAAATGTCCATTCCAGTACATGTAGCCCTACCTCATTCATTTCTTTCTCTTTGTGAGTTTATCAGTCTTATGTCTTTTGTGGGTTGCCTGCTCATTCCCACTGCCCAATTTTTAAAAATTGTGATAAAATATAACATAAAATGTACCATCTTCACCATTTTTAAGTACACATTAGGTAGCATTGAGTACATTCACATTGTTGGGTAACCATACCCACTATTCTCTTCACCAGAACTCTTCCATCATCCCATCGTGAAGCTCTGTGTCCTTTAAGCAGTGACTTCCCATTCTCCTTGATCCCCAGACCCTGGAAACCACTGTCCTACTTTCTGTCTCTGAGTTTGACTCTGTATCTCACAGAAGTGGGATCATACAGTATTTGTCCTCGTGGGTCTGGCTTATTTCACTCAGCATAGTGTCCTTGAGGTTCATCCACGTTGTAGCATGGGTCAGAATTCCATTCCTTTTTAAGGCTTCGTATGAATAATACCCCATTGTGTGTACACACTGCATTTTATTTGTCAATTCATAAGTCAAGAAACATTTGGGTTGTTTCCACCGTTGGCTATTGTGAATAATGCTGCTGTGGGCATGGGTGTACAAATATCTACTCATGTCCCTGCTTTTAATTCTTTTGGGTATATACCTAGAAGCGGAATTACTGGATCAGATGGTAATTCTGTTTAATTCTTTTAAGGGCTTGCCATACAGTTTTACAGGGCAGAGGTACCATTTTGCATTCCCCCCAACAGTGCACACAGGGCTCCAGCTCTCCCACATCCTTGCCAATACTTGTTATTTAGTCTGTCTTTTTGATAGTAGCCATCATGGGTGTGAAGTGATCATCTCATTGTGGTTTTGATCTGCATTTCCCTACTGGTAAGTGATGCTGAGTAGGAGTTTTCATGTGTTTCTGGCCATTTGTATTATTGTGGTTTTATTGTGGGGTTTTTTGTGTTTGTTCCTGTTTTATAAATGTCTACTCAAGTCCCTTGTCCATGTTTGAATTGGGATGTCTGCATTTTTATTGTGTTTCGGGAGCTCTTAATATGTTCTGGACAGCAATCCCTTATCAGATCTGTGATTTGCAAACCTCATTCACTTTCACCGTTGCACAGTATCCATAACGTCAAGATATTATTATTTAGCTATTTGCCTCCAGGGCCTTGTTGTCATAAGCAGGCTACAGTGAATGTTCCTGTTTGTGCCCATAGTGCACACAAGCCTGTGTTGCCCTGGCGTAGATCCTGGGAGAGTCGGATTGCTAGGATATAAACTGTGGGTTATGAAAAGTAGTAGACATTGCCATATCGCCCCACAGCATTTTAGGCAAAATTAGGCTAAGAGGGACTTAAAATTTTCCTTCAGAGGAAAAAAGCTAACCGACAGGCTGCCTGAGGAGCATAGGAGGAAGAAGAAGAAGGGAAGTATGGTTGCCTTCTTAATGGGCTCCCTTTGTTCTGGAGGGTAAAGGTCTGACACCAGGCTATGTCTGCCCCATTAAGATGAGCCTCAGGACTTAGCAGTGGCTAGCAGGGCTGCTGCTTCTCCCCTGGTTACCACCCCGAGTCACCACCACGTTCAGGTAGGGATGGCGGTGGCATTGCTCAGAACCTCCCGAGTCAGAGCCAAAGGAATGTCTCAAGTTCACTAAGTGCAAATCAGAAGAAACAGGCTAGCTTAGTTTTCCCGGAGTTAATTGAACTTGGGAAGCTGCCCTGTGGTGGCAGGCCCCTGTATTTTTTTTTTTTTTTAAAGATTTTATTTGGCAGAGAGATACAGAGAGAGAGCAAGTAGGCAGAGAGGCAGGCAGAGAGAGAGGGAGAAGCAGGCTCCCCGCCGAGCAGGGAGCCCGATGCGGGGCTCGATCCCAGGACCCTGGGACTATGACCCGAGCTGAAGGCAGCCGCTTAACCGACTGAGCCACCCAGGCGCCCCAGGCCCCTGTATTTTTATCTCCTGCACTCTAGCAGTACTGGCCCAGTGAAATATACTGTGGAAGGGAGCGGGCAAGATCAGGGATCAGCGAACTATGGCGCGTGGGCCACGTCTGCACCACTGCCTGTTTTTGTCAATAAAGTTTTATTGAAACAGCCATGCCCATTTACTTGCTCTTTATGGCTGCCCTGGTGTTACAGCAGCAGAGTTGAGTAGTTGCTGCAGAGCCCGCAAAGCCAAAAATGTCCCCTGTCTGACCCCTGACTGAAAAAGTTTGCCAACCCTTGATCGAGCTGTAATTATAATATAAACTCATAAGCCCCTCACACTTCTATTTTTGTTCATTCGGCTTGATTCTACTTATGACTGAAAAGTAAACTCAGGGGTGCCTGAGTGGCTCAGTCAGTTGAGTGTCTGGTTCTTGGTCTTGGCTCAGGTCTTGATCTCACAGTCATGAGTTTGAGCCAAGCGTTGGGCTCTGTGCTGGGCGTGGAGCCTACATAAAAAAAAGGAAAAGAGGGAAAAAAAAAGGAACGGAAAGTAAACCACTCAGCAGCCCCCTTCAGGCTGCCATGTATGACTTGCTGTTTTACCATGATAATCAGAAACTCCAGGGAGACGGACACAGGTGAAGGCCCTGTGGCCTCAGAGAGAGTCCTATAGAGGGGAGTCAAGCACGGAGTGTGGGTTGGACTAGATGAATGTTTAAGGGCTCTCCTGCCCTCAGAACTGTGAGTAAAAACCATTTGATTCACTAGGAATCTTGCAACAATTTATATCGATGATGGAAATTCAAATAGCTGCAATCAGTTACTTCGTTTAAATGCTACAGGCTCATGAAAAATCACGTTCATTCAGGAAACACACAGTGCCTAACCGCCCTCTAAGCCTTGGGTAAGACTACAAAGAGGAATACTGAAAGAGCTATATAGTCCCAAGGTGAATTTTACAGTGAGATGCTTAATTAACTTTGTTACGTTGTGCGGGGCAGGTTCCCTGGTTTCTTGTGCTAGTGATGCAATCTAATAATTGCATTACCTTTTTGGTTCCCAGCTCTGTCCTGCCAAGAAGTCACCGATGATGAGGTCTTAGATGCAAGCTGCTTGTTGGATGTCTTAAGAATGTACAGATGGCAGATCTCTTCATTTGAAGAACAGGTGAACACCCCATTCAAAATCCTGCCCGCTAATGCGCCGGGGCCTGAGCTGGCAATGACGGCTGGAAACTAGCCTCGTTGCTGCCGCGTGAGGAATAAATGCCAGTGTTGACCTTGTACTTGCCTGGCCTGAGTGTACATTTCTGGGGCAGTTTAGGATTCTGGGACCAGATCACAAACTTTGTTCCTCTTCTCCCGACCAGAGGAGGAAGACAGCTGTTTTTGTTTCTGGTTTTTTTTTTTTGTTTGTTTGTTTTTTTACCCAGGGAGTGGCAAGGTTAGCAGGATAGGGTTTGGACAGTTGCCAAAGAGCGAGCCTCCTTTTCGTCCTCGAGTGACGTTGCACTTGATTACCTGGGTCCTTCAGAGAGCAGCCGGTGGCTTTACCTTAGAAGCTTAGAGGTTCAGGTGAGACCCTTTTTTGAACCGTACCCTCGTTTTAAAAAAAAAAAAAAATCGTTTTTCGAGGCTAGATTACTTGAAGTGGCCCCCGACCTTGAGCAGCGGTCATGAGCAACCCCAGGGCCTTACGCCAGCCCCTCGTACCCGCTTTCCCGCAACTACAGATTCACTGCCTCTTTTGGTCCTGCCCACCCTCCTCCTCCTCGGACCGCTAGTAGGGACGGTGGGTCTGAGGCCGAAGCTGAGACAGTGAAATTGTAGAGACAGGTCATTTAGCTTCCAGTGATGTGCAGGTACGTCCTCCCTGGCCACACTCCCAGGCCAGCTTTGGGCAGCTTTGTGTTGGCTGCTTCTGCCTCCACCATCCAGACACTGGACCCAAGAAATGGGAGACGGCCTTTAGGCTCCCCAAAGGGTGGGACCGGAGTGAAAAGCATTTAGAAATGCTGGAAAGGGAGGTGGGAAGGCTCTCCATTCCCCTTATTTTATAAAGACTACCTCTGTTTCCATTTCAGTCTGAAGCCACGTAGGTGTTCCTTTTTTTAAACATGGTGTTGAAGGTATCAACTTTCTTACAAGGCATCTCGATGAATCCCTTGTGTATTGAAATGTTTTTCCGTTTAGAAAATACTTATTAAATCCTCCTCTGGTAGCTGCCACGATTTAGCTGCGTTTTCCTCTCTCTAACCTGAGAGAGTGACTGCGATTTAGTCCCAGGGACATCGGATACCTTGTCTAAGTCCCGCTCTTCTGTCAAGGACCCACTGGCATGCCAGTTCCTCCGGGCAGTGTTTCCAGCAGCCTGAGCCTGCAGCGGTCACTGAGGCCCGCAGCTGTAGCGGTCAAGGGAAAGAGGCATGGCTGGCTGCTGGCCTCTGCCTCTCTGAAGGCAGCCGGAGCTTCTGGCCCCCGGCCTTGTCCACATCGTTATTCCTGATCTTGTCAGTCAACGGCAGACACTTTGCAGTGTCTGGAGCTAGAGCTGTGGGGCAGGTATAGGGCCAGGCGCTTGCCTCGTGTGAATTCTCTTGAGTTCATCCTCACGGCAGCCCTGTAAGGTCTCACCGTTACTGTCCCCATCTTGCAGATGAGAACACTGAGGTTCAGAGAAGCCCAAAGTCACACAGCTCCTTAAGTGGCAGAGGCAGGATTCGGGCCACTCGTGCTCAAGTGCACAGCAAAGCTCCACCCTCTTCTTCGAGGCATTCCTTTTGTCAAGGCCAAGTAGTTCCATGGCCGACAGTGATGGAATAGGGTTTGGGTCTGACTCCAGGCTGTGTTGGGATTCTTCTCCCTGGGGAACCCTTGCTCCTGCTTCACAGACAAGATGCCTTGTCTGTGAGCCTCCTGGAAAAGCTGGTCCCCTTTCAGGCGGTGGCACCACCGCTAGATAAATAGCCAGGTGGCCCCATCTACCCCTGGGTTGTGCGTCCCACGAGGGCCTTGCCTTATTTATCTTTGAACCTTCCATCACTCTCTTGCTAACTGCCATTCATGGCCTAGGAGGGGATCCTTGTATATGGGCCTCAGATGTTTATGGAATGCCTGCCTCAGGCGGGACCCGTGGAGGGCCTGGGCTTGTGGTGGCAGACAGGACTTGCAGGGCTCCTGCCCCCAGGGAGCTCCCATTCTAGTGGGGGACTGTGGACAGTAAAGGGGTCCCGAGAAGACAGGCGTGCTGATGGGCCGGTGTGAGTGTGGGGGGCCTGGAGCTGCGGTGAGGGGCAGAAAAGCAGTGGGGAGACTCCTTCGGGGAGGGAAGGCGCTTCTGGAGATGCGAGGTTTTTGCTGAGACCTGAAGTCTGAAAAGAAGGGAGGCCTGTGAGGAGCTGGGTGCAGAGTGTTCCAGACGGGACTGCGCAGGGTGAGACCTTAAGGAAGCCGCGTTGGGGAAGGGCAAGGGGGCAGCGTGGCTGTGACCAGGGGCAGGAGGGCAGCGGAGGGGAGGGGCTCAGGCCGCGGCAGGTGGCAGATTGCGCAGGGCCCCGGGCGCTCTGCGCCGGAGCTGGGCTTCTGCTCTGTGTGCAGTGGGGACCCACTGGCAGCCTTGTACAGGGACTGATGTGACCTGATCTGTGTTTGAACAGGGCCTGCTGTCCCGGAGGGACTGTAGTGGGCAGAGGGAGCAGAGAGGAGGGTCGGGAGGGCGGCCGATGGCCTGGCTCGGACTGGGGTTGAGGCAGGGGGGACGGAGAGTCCTCGGGATTTGGGGTGTGTCCTGGAGGTGGCTGCACCGGCAGGAGGTGGCGGGGGGGGGGGGCGGGGGCCGGCTTCTTATGTCAGGGAGGGTCCTTGCAGGAGGGTCTCCTTCAGGACGTGCCTTCTCAGCAGAAATCTGAAGGATGAGAAGGAGGCAACTGTGTGAAGATGGGGGCAGGCTCCTCAAGCCAGGGTGCGGGAAGAGCAGGCCCTGAGATGGGAATCTGCGTGCTGGCTCACGGGGCGGGAGGAGGCTGGGTCGCAGGCCTGGTGGGCGAGGCGGGGAGCTCGAGGGGCCACATCACGTCTTTGGGCTTTGTAGGCTTCGGGCTTTGTAGGCTGGCTGGGGGTGGGGACTTACCCACCAGGGAAGGCACTGGGAAGTTGAAAGCGGAAGAGTAAAGGCACTTGCCTCTTAAAAGATCACCCTGGTGACTGCAGGGAGAGCATAACAGGGGTCAGCGCCTCCGGAAGTCAGGGGAGGAGAGACCCACCCATCTCAGAAGAGTCAGGGATGGCTTTGGCTTTTGGGGAGAGCAGCCCCCTGCCATATGATGCAGCAATTCCACGTCCGGGCGTATGCCCAAAAGAACTGAAAGCCAGGACTCCAGCCGATACTTGTCCACCCATATACATAGCCGATCATTCACAACAGCCAAAAGGTAGAAGCGGCCCGGTGTCCAGCAATGCATGAATGGGTAAACAACATGCGGTGTGTGTGTGTGTACACACATGCAGTAGGATATGTATACGTGTGCGTACCTATGTATTCATATACACACACAATGGAATATTATTCAGCTTTACAAAGGAAGGAAATTCTGACACGTGCTACACCGTGGATGAACCTTGCAGACATTGAGCTCAGTGCAATAAGCCCCAATCACGGAAGGACAAACACTGTATGATTCCTTATCCAAGTTTCCACAAGTGGCCCAATTGCTGGAGACAGAGGTGGCCGCCAGGGGCTGAGGGAGGGCGATGGCGAGTCAGTATTTAATGGGGACAGAGTTTCGGTTGGGGAAGCTAGAGAAGTTCAGAGGATGGGTTGTGCTGATGGTCACACAACAGTGTGAATGTACTTAACCCAGCAGGAGTGTATGCTTAAAAATGCTTAAAATGGCAGCTTGGACATCGTGTGTGTACTTTACTGCAATAAAAAAGGAGTAGTCCGGTGGCGTGGAGGCCAGGGCCATGTTGACAAAGCTGAAACAGGCTCAGTCAGAGACAGCTGGTGTGAAGGCAGTGCTCCCCCCCCCCCCCCCGGCCCCACAGCTTGCTTTCCTTCTCTCTCCCTTTGGGGCCCTTAGTTGAGGGCCTTTGTCGTGAAAATGTCTGGGATATAAATTTGCATTTAATGGGCCAAACCTTGAGAAGATGGAGAGCAGGGACACCTGGGTGGCTCAGTCAGTTAAGTGGCTGCCTTTGGCTTAGGTCATGATCCCGGAGTCCTGGGATCGAGCCCTGTGTCGGACTCTCTCCTCAGCGAGGAGTCTGCTTCTCCCTCTCCCTCTGCCTGCTGCTTTGCCTACTTGTGCGCTCTCTCTATCTCTCTGTCAAATAAATAAATAAAATCTTTAAAAAAAAAAAAGAGGGGCGCCTGGGTGGCTCAGTCATTAAGCGTCTGCCTTCAGCTCAGGTCATGATCCCCGGGTCCTGGGATCGAGCCCCACACTGGGCTCCGTGCTCGGCAGGAGGCCTGCTTCACCCTCTCCCACTCCCCTTGTTTGTGTTCCCTCTCTCGCTGAGTTTCTCTCTGTCAAATAAATAAATAAAATCTTAAAAAAAACAAGAAGGTGGAGAGCAAATTCTGCCCCGTTCGCTGCAGGGGGTCTGCCTGGTGGTGCACACAGGGCCCCCTCAGGCCTCTCTTAAGCTGCTTTGCCCTTTGACAGGATGCCCACGAGTTATTCCATGTCATTACCTCATCCCTGGAAGACGAGCGGGACCGGCAGCCCCGGGTCACCCATTTGTTTGATGTGCATTCCCTGGAGGTAAGCCCTTGGTATTTCCAAGACTTGTGTGGTTTGTGCATTTTCATAGGGATAGATAGAGAACACGAGGATAATCTTTGTACAACTCTAAACTCAAAAGTCTCGGTAAAAATCAAGAGTGGGGGGCACCTGGGTGGCTCAGTCATTAAGCATCTGCCTTCGGCTCAGGTCATGATCCCAGGGTCCTGGGATCGAGCCCCGCATCGGGCTCCCTGCTCAGCGGGAAGCCTGCTTCTCCCTCTCCCACTCCCCCTGCTTGTGTTCCCTCTCTCGCTATGTCTCTCTCTGTCAAATAAATAAAATCTTTAAAAAAAAACAATCAAGAATGGGCGTGGGGCTGGGGGATTGTCTTATGCTGCAAACTTTGCAGTTGGTGACTTTGGGTAGGGGTGTCAAGGCTCTTTAAAATGATTCATTGCTGCAATTTGTGGTGGCTTTGAGAAGAAAAGGTATTTTTCCCCCTATTTAATACAGGGAACAAGGAGCCATAGGAATGCTAAATGAATCCTCATTTCCCTGGAACGTGATAAATATTAGGGAGTTGATAAAAGTTAACTAATAAAGGGGTGGGGAGAAATATTCCAGAGAGAGGAAATGTGTTTTTCATTTGATGAAGGATTAGGTACAGGAACCAACCAGAGAGAATCATCAGGGCTACTTTCAGGATCTGGTTAAAAATTGGGTTTAAGTGGTACAACCAGCAGAGAAACTTGTAAGCTTCAGGAGCAGGTGAGGGGGTTAAAAGGGATCGCAGCTGGGTTTTCAGTCTGGTTTTTTTTTTTTCTTCTTTTTTTTCCCTACAGCAGCAGCCAGAAGTAACTCCTAAACAAATAACCTGCCGCACGAGAGGTAATCATTCCCTTCAAACTATAAGACGCAAGACGGGTACTTTTGAGGTGTGACAGTGATGTGCGTGTTTACAAAAACAATAACTTTTTTTCTGGGGACATCCAGTCCAACTTGAACTGTGTGTACTTGCAAAGGAACTTGGGTTTTAGAAACAGCTCTACCTTGTTCCCTTGGGCCATCTTGAATTGTTCCCTCACACCTTGCTCAGTTTCCCGCCTGGAAAAAAAGTGACGGACTTATTTCTACTTCAAACAAGGGTTTCCTTTCTACCTTCTTGAATTGATCTCGTGAGGAGCTTCTTAGGCTGAAACTGTCATATCCTCAGCAAATGATCACCATCCTCGTTAGAAGGAGATTGTTGTTTTCTTAAGACCTAAACTTAAGGAAAAAAAAAGAAAAGACATGTGAATTCCTTTGTGCATCAGTAGTAATAACAGTGGTTATCTTTTGAGGCCCAAACTGTGTGCCAGGCACTGTAGCATCTCATTTAAGCCTCACAGCAGTGGTGCGAAGTTGATCGTGGGGATAATGGGTTAATCATTGTCCTCATTCCCAGTGAACCAAGGTTCACAGAGATGAAGTGACTTCCTGGGTCATAAAACTAATGAGAAGCAAAGCCAGTTGATCGTGGGGCTAATGAGTTAATCATTGTCCCCATTCCCAGTGAACCGAGGCTCACAGAGATGAAGTGACTTCCTGGGTCATAAAACTAATAAGAAGCAAAGCCAGGATAGAGCCCAGGGCCGCCTGACTCTAGGATGTGTGTTTCTGACTAGCCTGCCACACTGTTGATTCCTCCAACTCCTGTCCTATCCAAAAAAAAAAAAAAAAATCCAGTTTTTCAGAACTTGCTTATTCTGATGATTTTCAGAAGTTTATCTCACTTTCTGGAATGTTCCCTTGTGGTACCCTTCCTTGGACATCTCAAACATCTTAAGCAAATGTTTGTGAAAATACATTATTCAACACCAGTTCCTTTTTTATTTCATTTTTTTTCCTTTCAAGATTTTATTTAAATTCAAGTTAGTTAACATATAATATAAATTCCTTTTTTAAATGTGGCTGTACCCATTATACAGAAACCACATTTAAGGACTTGCATAAATTCTCCTGGGAAGGGGATGGGTTGCCTTTTTGATGGAAGTCATTAAGGAAAGCTATTTCAGTTTACTTTTCAGGAACATTTTTCTTCCTAAAGAGGGAGTTGCTACCAAATACTAAGAAGGAGGGTGAGTTTGGAGGTTGGTGCCAGAGGGCTCAAGGTGGCATAGCAAGACATGTTCTGTGTTTCCAGGCTCACCTCACCCCACGTCCAATCACTGGAAATCTCAGCATCCTTTCCATGGAAGGCTGACGAGCAACATGATCTGCAAACACTGTGAACACCAGGTAAATACAATACCAGCGCTTGATATTTTCTGGCGAGGTTTTCTTTCAAGTCGAGACTTGGGAAGTATCTAGTGAGTGTGGACTGACGTTGGTCGGGGGCGTTTGTGGCCGCCTGGGCTTTGTGCACCTCGTGGACAGACTGCCTCCCTTTAGTCAGTGACCCTCGGGTGGCCTCTTCTGCACCGAGAGCAGCAGACCCACTGCGGATTGGCAGGAACTGCGTCTCAAGGTTGGGTCTATACTGACAGTAGACACAACAGATTCTGTTGTTTGGTTGGGTTTTGGGGGGCTTGGGGGGGGTTTGCTTTCAACGTTTTAAAGTAGTTTTTATTTGGAAAATTTCCAACGTAAATACAAAAATAGAAAATTGTGTAACTGTTGCCTCGATCAATTTTAGGATACTGCCATCCTCCCCACCCCCACCAAAAAAAAAACCACCTGTGCCTGTTAGCAGCTACCCTCCATTTCCCCCGCTCTTCTAGCCTTAGGCGACCACTAACCTACTTTGTGTCCCTATAGTTTTGCCTATTCTGGATATTTTATAGGCACGGAATCATACGATACATGGTCCTTTGTGACTAGCTTCTTTCACTCAGCAGCATGGTTTTCTTTTATTCCATTAATGTGAGTTGCAGTGATGATTTTTCTAATGTTAAACTAGGCTTGTGTTTCTGGAATAAACTCCACTTTATTGTGATGTACTTTCTTACATGTATTACTGGATTTGGTTTGCTGATATTATCTAAAGGAGGTTAGTGTCTGTTTGTGCAGAATATTGGTCTTAACAGTTTTCTCGTAATGTCTTGTCAGGTTTTGTTATGAGGATTATACCACCCTCATAACATGAGCTGGGAAGCGTTTCTTCCCCCATTTCCTGAAGGACTTGGGTTTAGATCAGTATTGTTTCTTCCTTAAATATTTCCTAGAATCATCCATTTCTTTTTCTTTCTTGAGTTTTATTTTTGCGGAGTTTTTTATGAGACTTTGCTGTTAGGTACACTGTCTTGATAAAATGTCCCTTTTTATCTCTGGTAAGACTCCTTGCCCTGGAGTCTATCTGAGTGGTGTTTCTTTCTTTCCCCTTTTTTTTTTTTTAATTTTATTTATTTATTTGAAAGAGAGAGAGCAGGGGGAGGGGCAGATGGAGAGGGAGAGTCTCTCAAGCGGACTCCCCGATGATCATGGAGCCTGATGCTAGGCTCCATCTCAACCCTGAGGTCGTGACCTGAGTCGAAATCAAGAGTCAGATGCTTAAGGGCGCCTGGGTGGCTCAGTCGGTTAAGCGTCTGCCTCCTGGCTCAGGTCATGATCTCAGGGTCCTGGGATCGAGCCCCGCATCGGGCTCCCTGCTCCCTGGGGAGTCTGCTTCTCCCTCTCCCTCTGCCTGCCGCTCTGCCTACTTGTGCTCTCTATCTCTCTGTCAAATAAATAAATAAATAAAATCTTTAAAAAAAAAAAAGTCAGATGCTTAACCGAGTAAGCCACCCAGGCACCCCTAACTAGTGTTTCTATAGGATATCTCTTTCTGTTCTTTTATTTTTGACCTAACTTTGTCTTTGTATTTAGAGTGTGGTTTTTGTAGATAGCATATATTTGGGTTCAGTTTGACAATTTGCCTTTTAATTGGCGTGTTTAGTCCATTTACATTTAACATTTTTATGTAGTCGGATTTAGGTCTGCTAGTTCACTGTGTTTTCTATTTGTTGCATAATTTTTTTGTAACATTTCTTATATCCCTTGGCAACAAATTCATTTAGTTTTCATTTCTATGAAAATTCTTCTGTTTTGCCTATTTTTCCCCCCCAGGAATAGTTTTGTTTGGTACAGATTTGGGGGTTGACAGTGTTGCTGTTGTTCGGGTTCAGTTTGATTTGGTTTATTTTGTTTTTTTGACTGAAGTCATTGGGTGCCTCTGTTTCCAGTCATGGGGTCTCGTTAGGAAGCAGATGACTACGGAAGGTCGTCTCAGTTTGTGGAGGGGAAGACGAGCCAGACAGAGTCTGTGGTAGGGATTGCCTTGCATCATCTTACAGCACACGGAAACCTTATGTCCAGATTCCCCCCACTGCTGACTTGCTGTTTCACAATGGAGGGAGATGGAGGGGAAGATCTGGGTGGAGGATAGTGCAGGAAATCAGACCTTCCCGAAGTCTCTACTCTCCACACCTTGCCCACTAGCTCTGAAAACCACATTGCTTCTTGAGCAGCCTGGCAGGGGCCGAAGGAGCCTCTCAGATGCACCACGGGCTCTCAGGCTGTGACCGGTGAATTTCCAGCAACCCTACTCTCTCCTCGCTCCCCGCTGTTCTCCCCACCCCCCACGCACCCGCTGCTGGTTGTGCACCTCTTTCTGATCCCCGCCACAGCCACCTGTTACGAGTGAAGCAGTCTACACATTGCACTTGAGCATCAGGCAAAGAATAGCTGAAACGTGACACGTGGCATCAAAGCAGGAAGATAGGCCTAGAAGCCTGTGCGGGAGGGTGACATCTCCCCTTCAGGGGCGGAGCCGAACCCTTGAGGGCCTTGTCTGCCCTTGAGCTTCCACCCCTGTTCCCACCAGTCAGAGCGCCCCCCTGAGGAAATGCGACTTGCCCGATGCCACAGAGCAGCAGAACCGGGGCCCTACCCCTCAGGGTCATTCTCTCTCCCAGCAGCACCCCAACCCCCACCGTGGAGGGGGCACCCGCACGCCTGCCTTGGTTACTTTCAGTTCGTCACTGTAAAGGTGTTCTCTTGGCTTCTGGCCTCCACCTTTTCTGATGCACAGCCAGCATCATTCACGGCGTCCTCCTGTACGTAGTGTCACTTTTCTTCCTCTGCCAGCTTACAAGATTTTCTCGCTACTTTTGAGTTTCAGCCGTCTGTCCACCCTGTGCCTCGGTGTCCTTTTCTTTGTATTTGCTTGGAATTTGCTGAACTTCATAAATCTGTACATTTATGTTTTTCACCAGATTTGCACATTTTTTTGGCCATTATTTTTCCAAAAAATTTTATGCCCCATTCTCTACGTGTTGGTCTGCTTGATATTGTTCCACAGCTCACTGAGGCTTGGTTCATTTTTCTTCAACCTCTTTCCTCCATGTTCTTCAAATTGGATAATATCTGTGGACTTATCTTCAAGTTCATGGACTCTCTTCTCCATCTTCACTTTGCTTGTCCAGTGAACTTTTCTTTCTTTCCTTTTTTTTTTTTTTAAAGATTTTATTTATTTGACAGACAGCAATTGTGGCACAAGCAGGGAGAGCAGCAGGCAGAGGGAGAAGGAGAAGCAGGCTCCCTGCCGAGCGGGGAGCCCGATGCGGGACTTGATCCCAGGACCCTGGGATCATGACCTGAGCCGAAGGCAGAGGCTTAACCAACTGAGCCACCCAGGTGCCCCCCAGCAAACTTTTCATTTTAGTTATTGTTCTTAGTTGTATAATATCCATTTGGTTCTTTATAGTTTCCATTTACCTGCTGAGACTCTCCATTTGTCCCCCACCAGGACTAAATAACTGTCTTCCTTTGTATCCTTGAGCTTATTTGCCATAATCCTTTTTAAGGTCCTTGTGCTAATTTCAGTATCCAGGTCATCCATAGGATCCTTCACCATGGGTCATATTTTCCTCTTTGTGCTGTATGTCTAGTAATTTTTTATTGCATATTTAACATTGTAGTAGAGACTTTGGATTCTGTTATGTTTCTCTGAAAAATAATGAATTCTGTTCTGATGTGCAGTTAACTTGGCTGAGCTCAAAGCCAAACTGTCTTTCCCACGTCAGGCAGCAAAATCTGCAGTTTTCTCAGCTTCTAGCTTCTGCTTTTTTGCCAGGCTCCTGGAGTTTCCCTGTGTGGGTGTGTTTGTGTGGGTGTGCACACGCGCATGTGTATGCCTTGGAGTTGGGCAGGGCTTATACATTGATTTGGGGGCTCATCCTCTTGGTGGCTCCCCTCTTTCTGGGATTTTCCCGAGCCTCTGTACCAGCCCCGAACTCTGTCTTCTGATACCTCCATCCTGTGAGACTGCAGCTTTTTGCCACCTGACACTGAACTGCAGAGACCCGGGAGTTCCCTCAAGCGAAAAGTCACACAATGCAAATCTCACAGCGGAGTTCCTGTTTCCCAAGAGTTGACAGTAGCTCTCCAGTCATCCAAACGGTTGTGTTTTGTTTTGGTCCAGAATTTATATGCATTATCTCAAGGAGAGCTAGTCTAGCCAAGCTACTGTGCCATCACCAAAAGCAGCAACTCTTACCCTATTTTATCATCTGGGTTTTTTTGCAGTTAATAGCAGAACAGGTACATCTTTCCATACACTCACACATTCCTCTACTGTGCTATTTTGAACAGAGCATACTGTTCTGTGGACATGACATAATTTATTTAATCATTCCCTAGAAATTTCAACTATTCATATTTTGCTGTTATAACTAATGCCAGGATGAACATCCTTATAGTTTTGTCCATGGTTATTTCCTGAAGATAAAATTCCTACATTGCTGGGTCAGGTATGTTCTCTTAAAGTTATCTCATAAGCTGTCCTTCAGTATCACTGTACCTCTTACGTTGACAAGGTTGTTTGTAATAGAATTTGCTTCTAGGTAAGTACGCCATCTTTCATTATGTCAGTGTTGGGCATCTATATATTACACTGTTTCATAGGCATGTGTCCCCCCATCTCTAAAGCTCTGACTTGAACCCAGGTCCTTTCTGGATTTTCTGCGATGTTTGTTTCAGAGTCCTGTTCGATTTGATACTTTCGACAGCCTTTCACTGAGTATTCCAGCTGCCACGTGGGTATGTACCGAGCGATGGTTTATTTGGGGTCTGTTGTGGAGACATTCAAATCCGAACGGGCTTTGAGACATGTTGTGTAGCCAAGGTACTATGCGTTACTCAGACACATGGTTGGCTGAACCCGTCTTGGTTGTCACGTGTGGTACCATGGCCTGATCTGGGGGGAGAAGAAAGTGGATGGTTTTTCTCTGGCTGCAGGAATTTCGGCGTTTTTCAACACACACACACACACACACGTATTAATCTCAAATTCAAAGATCTCTAAAACAGTGTGGGAGTCCATAAGTTTCTGCAGTGTTACGTACATCCTCCTAGCCTTGAATCCGCCCATAATAGCAAGCCTAGGATGCTTTGAGCTCCACGTTTGCTCAGGGACCGTCCAGTTGCATCTGTGAAGCTTTATTGCCCTTATAAGCAAAAATAAAGCTCTGGGATCACATTGCCTTCTGTTAATAGTTTCATTGTAACTGAACTGTAATCATGCATCTTGTTTTCTGGTGCTAAAGGGGCATCCACTGACCCTGGACCACTGCCTTCACCACTTCATCTCATCCGAATCTGTGCGGGACGTCGTATGTGACAACTGTACGCAGGTAAGCCTCTAACGCCTGGTGTCACCCCCTAGCTGGCCTGTGTGTCCTGATGCAGCACCTCTCCCACCACCGCTCACCACTGGCCTGAGCTCCTCTGACTATACCCAGGGGCCTTTTCGGCCATAGCCACGTAACTTGGCTAGGAAACTGGTAGCTCTTCCCCAGATGAGTTCACTTCATCTGCAGAATAGTTAAAGGAAAACCCTGAGGGCTGTGCTTCGAGACAGGACCTCCCCCACCACCCCCCCCCCCCGCCTCCCGACCGACAGTCACCTGCCTGACTCCCCTGAGCGTTCGTGTGTCATCCTCTGAAGAGGAGCCGTGGGCAGAATTTCTGAGGACACAGAACAAAATAGATGACGCGCCACAGCAGAGTTCCTGCATCGCGCTGTCATTTCTCTTGTCCCCACTGTCACTGTTACTTAACGACTAAACCAGTGCGAATGACTCACGATTAACTGGGCAGCTGAGCTCCTTTCTCAGGTCAAAGTCAGGTGCCAACTGAATACAGGTGTAGCACCAACCTGGCTGTGGCCCTCCCCAGATGTATCATTTCAAGAAATTCTGCAGAGCGATCTTTCTCTTATTTCAGATCGAAGCCAGAGGGACGTTGAATGGGGAGAAGGTGGAACACCAGAGGACCACCTTTGTTAAACAGCTGAAACTAGGCAAGGTGAGCCCACTCCACACGCCTTGTCGGCTTTGCCCTCGGGGACCCCTGTGTCCCACCCCCGACACTCAGCCACGTCCGGTTTCTCTCCCGTCCCTGCAGCTCCCTCAGTGTCTGTGCATCCACCTGCAGCGGCTGAGCTGGTCCAGCCACGGCACACCCCTGAAGCGGCATGAGCACGTGCAGTTCAACGAGTTCCTGATGATGGACATCTATAAGTATCACCTCCTCGGGCACAGACCTGGTCAGCACAGCCCCAAGCCCAGCGAGACCGCGGGGCCCACCCTGGACCTGCAGGACGGGCCGGCCGCCCCCAGATCAGGTGTGTGCCCAAGGGGCTAATGCACGGAACTTACAGCACAGGGAAAAGGAATTTGGTGTCACCACCTTCTGGGGCCCTTAGGCCACGAGGGGAGCTAGTCCAGCGGTTTCTCAAGCTCTTGAGAATAGCAGGATTGGGGGTACGGGAGGGAAGATTCCTTAAAAGAGGTTAAACTTATATAGTAAGAAGGTGTATGGTTTTAAAAACAGCATCACAGTTGAAGAAATATGGGAAGAAAACCTTAAGATTGCTGACAGGATGGTAATTGGCCCCTAGCATTCCAATGAATTTCTTCCCCCACCCCGCCCGGTAGGGTCCTGTCGCTTATACAGATGCGGGGAGGAGAAGTTCTGGCTAAGGACCGCGTCTTCGTTACTGAGCTCCTTCCTGATCTGTCTCCACTGCTCTCCTCACTTGAGACTAATTACTGAGTCGGGGCCCCCGGGAGCAGGTAGCTCTTACTGCCCCCAGTCTTGGCTGAGGGGAAAATCAAGGCCCCGGGAGGTGAAATGACTAGTCACAGAGCAAACATCAGTCCACGGGGAGGACGGGCACCAGAAGGCAGCGTTGGGCAGTTTTTAAAAGCTATCTTTTCTAACTCTTTGAGTTCTTTAGAATTACGTAGACCAGGAAAACCCACCGACTCTGAGGGCTCCGAGCCCAGACTCCCCGCCCGCACCTGCTCCCAGTCAAGCCAGAGGCCTGGCTTCCCCGCACCCCGGATGCTCCTGCTTAGCGTCCCTTGCTGCTTTTATTCTTTCCCGCCTCCACGGTTGTGTGGCCTGGCAGGACACCATTCACAGGGAGACTGTATTTTGCCTTTGTTCAGCAGATCAGTAGACGAATGTCAGAGCAGCCGTGGTGGGAAGAGGGCCCAGGCTTTGGACCGCCTCACCCTGGATCCCTGCTCCCCCGGCCGGGGCTGCGGGTCTGCTCATTGTCGCAGGGTGCTCGCTGTGGCTACTATACGGCCCACAGGGACCTGCTGGGTACTTAAAGGGCCCCGCACAGGGCACTTGAAAGGGCAAGACAGGTCAAGATCTCCTTCGTTATTTTATCTACACCCATCAACATTTGGCAACACGGTTACATGTTGGTATTCTTTAGAAGCTGGCAGTTAAAGAATAGAGAATGTTGAGGTCCGTGGTTCTCATCAGGGACTTTTGTCCCCCAGGAGACATAGGGCAGTGGCTGGTGGCATTTTTGGCTGTCACAACCAGGAGACGGGTGTTAGAGGCCAGGGATGCTGTGAAACCCCCAAGATGCCCAGGACAGCCCCACAACCAAGAATTAACCCAGCCCATGTGTCAGTAGCGTCAGGGTTGAGAAACCTTGGTTTAGGTTGCAATGCCAGGAAATGAGCTACAGCTTAACTCTGGCGCATCTTTAGCAAACAGGGATGGGGGCTTCAAGATCCACAAAGCTGTCCAAGTGAGCAGCAGACCAGGAGGTAGACCCACTTTTCCTACTCGAGATTAAGAAAGTCAAGGACAAAAAGGAGGAGTGCCTGGGTGGCTCAGTCGTTAAGCGTCTGCCTTCGGCTCAGAGCCCCGCATCGGGCTCCCTGCTCAGCAGGGAGCCTGCTTCTGCCTCTCCCCCTGTTCCCTCTCTCTCTCTCTCTCTCTCAAATAAATAAATAAAGTCTGGGAAAAAAGGACAAAAAGGTAGGAGTCAACCTAACACAAAATGAACTTTTCTCTTTGCAGCATTGTTGGGGAGTTAAACTCAAGGTAATGGAGGCCGCGGTGTGTTCTCCCACAACCACTGCTGCGGTAATTGCCTTGGGCCTTTTTCTCTTTCAGTTCTGGGTCAGCCCGGGGGCCCGAAAACACACATTTTTATGAATGGCGCCTGCTCCCCATCTTTATTGCCCCCCCTGCCAGGCCCGATGCCCTTCCCGCTCCCGGTGGTTCCTGACTACAGGTGAGCCACCCCGGAGAAGCACAGTCTTCATTTCTCGTAGCTGCTGGTTCTCTTGGTTTCCAGAATTAGCTGTGCACAGAAACGGATGACAATGCAGACATTTTTCTTTCATCTTCAGGTGTAATTTCACCATGACACATTCCTGTTTATTTTTGTCCCAACTGGAAAGCACTTCAAAAATAAGAATTCTAGAAGAACATAAAATTTAAATATATGTGTTCTGTGTATACCTGTGGGAATGCATCAGTCTGCGTTTTAAGGGTCGTGTAGTGTTCACTTGTATGGAGGTACCCTGTGTCAGTCCCCCATCACCGAACAGCTAGGATTCTTTCACCTTTCGGTTTTGCCCATGGCCCTTCTTTTTTGTTATCTGTAAACGGCTTGCATGTGTTCCTCCCATTCAGCTCCTCCACGTACCTCTTCCGGCTAATGGCAGTTGTGGTCCACCATGGAGACATGCACTCGGGACACTTCGTGACTTACCGACGGTCCCCGCCGTCAGCCAAGAACCCTCTTTCAACCAGCAACCAGTGGCTGTGGATCTCCGACGACACGGTCCGCAAGGCCAGCCTGCAGGAGGTCCTGTCCTCCAGCGCCTACCTGCTGTTTTACGAGCGTGTTCTTTCCAAGATGCAGCCCCAGGGCCGGGAGTACAGGTCCGAAGAATGACGGCCCTGCCCCAGAGCCGATGGCACTGTCCCCGCGGGCCAGGAACCAGGCAAGATCTGGCTGTGTGTGCGTGCGCAGGTGGCCCCGCTAGAGTCCTCAGCCTTCTGGTGTGTTCTCAGAGCAGGCTCCGTGCAGGAGCCGCTGGCCCCCAGTTCAAACCAAATCTGGCCCCCTGAACAGCTCTGGGAGCGTGCGCTGGGTGGTGTCCTCACTGAGCTCCGACAGGAGTCAGTCTGTCTAGAACGTCTTTTTACTCAGCTGATACAGGTAATTAAAAGAAACCCGGTTCCGGAAGCCACCCTTTTTTATATTCGGCTATGTTAGGTGTTCTCAGAGGGGAGGTAACTTTGTCTAATCCTCCAGTCGGTTTCAGCATAGATCTTTTATTTTTAATAAGCAGGCCCAAAAAATTGGTGAAATTATTAAAGGCAACAATTTAGAAGAAAAAGTGCCTTTCACTTTCGATTGCTTTTGTAGCACGTCCATTCTGGAAAACACACATTGTCTAAGAGCCCTCTGAACAACTTTTGAGAAAAGCTCTGCTCCTTCCAAGTTTCTCTGCAGAGAGCAACAGGACGCCTGAAAGACGCCTGAAGAACACCCGCCTTCTCTTTTTGTGGGTCTTTTCCAGTCTTTGGATTCTTTCTGCCATCAAAGTGCACCTGCCAAATGTGTCCCTCCCCCGGGGGGGTTAATTCTTCTGCTGCTCTGTCAGCTGTGAGCTGCTTCCCGCTTGCTCTTAACTGTCGGCACACTGTACGGGAGACGTGACGATGGTCTGTCATCAAACTGTGTGAACAGTGGGCACGGGGCAGCGTCTGTGCCGACCCCTGCACCTCCTCTGCTCTGGACAAAGCCCGTTTTTACACCACCACCACCCGCCCCCCGTGGACGGTTATTTCTAACTCTGTTGCCCCTGCAGCGCTCCTGAGGTTTACAGGTGTAGCCGGGGGCTGTATGAGATTCGGGAGCTGGGGGCTGGCAGGGCACTGACTGCAGGGCCACAGTCAGGCTTCCTCGTTTGGCAAGGGAAGGCTTAGGCTCAGCGAGCATCCAAACCCCAGCCCTTTCCACAAAAGAGAAGGAAGTTTGCAATTTGTAAAAAACGTATTCTTACAGCTGATCATCTAGTCCTGTCATTTTGTTATAGGTCCGTACTCTACATCAGCTGTACAAAGACTGTACTGGGCATTCTCTTCCCTCTTGGGAGAAGGCTCATGGATGCAGCCCAGCACCACAGGAAGTTTGAGGACACAGTGGAATCTATGTTCTAGCTAGGTTTTTTATAAAAAAAAAAAAAAAATTCAAACGGACTCTTTAGAGTTAAGATTTGGAATTCGAACTTTCTAAAAGGTCACCCGAGGTGAGGCTGAGAGGCTGAGAACCAGGCTTCCCCTGGTGGGGGTGGGCTGGCAGACACTGCTAGACCAGGCCTGGGTGTCTGCAAAGAGCGCAAGGGGCCCGGGTGATCGCCGTCCTGCCGGGCCCAGCACGCACCCCGAGGACTCACAGCTCTCGACCGACTGAACACACTGGAAGGTTCTCCAGGCCCCGGACGTCCGGGAGAGAAGAGCAGTGTGAAGCGTCCCTCCCAGTTCCGTCGCAGGCCCTGGCTTTGATGTTGCCTCGAGTACAGCTGTTTTGCCTGAGTCCGGGGGACAAACACCCGGTGACGTGACCCTTACACCGCACTGCAAAACTGTAGCTTTCAGTAACTGCTCTTCTGCCGCCGTTTCCCCTTTGAAATCTGCTGTTAAAGAGATGCCGGGCCCGGAACGTTCAGCTGTTAAGTGGATGGCGGGTCAGAGGCTGGGGTGGACATGCACGGTCTCTGACCCAGACTCAAAGCTGACTTCTTCATTTTGTAAATTATTAGGCATTAAGTAGCAGCCACCTCATCTTTCTAGCTTTAAGTTATTTACAGAGCGGCTTCTCTGGGCAAAAACCTAAGTTAAACTAGTAGTTTATGCCATAATAACTTCTGATTTATGTATTTGCTAAAGGTACCTTTTGTATCTGCTGTGTATTATAGTAATAAAAGAATCTTTTTGTTAGGAAAAAAAAAAACCCAACTGGTATTTTTTCATAATTGACCAACTTGATACAACCATCCTCTTTCTGAATTCTGCATTGTTAGGTAATAAGCCCCATGCTTGGATGCAGCCTTTCCTATGTTCCCTGTTGGGAAAAGAGAAGCCAGCTCTGTCTTGGAGTAGAGAGGGAAGGAGAAAAGAGAAGTACAAACCACCGACAAAGTTTTTACTTTTTAGCGGGCAGAATTTTGCGAAATGTCAGATTGACCCGTGGAGCTAGAATCTTCTTTCGTACGGGGAGACTGTGGTACCAGTAAGTGTTGGTCGGGTGGTTCATCATAAGCAAACTTCCGTGGGCCAGCTGAAGCCTGACCACCTCCACCTTCCGGGTGGGCTTTTTCCCCCGAGAGTCCTTATGCCGGAAGAAGAAGTCTCTGCAGGCCCCAAAGGAGACAGAAGCTATGGGGCTCCCGGGAGCCAGTTCTCGTTCATCATCTCGGTGCTCACCGATGTGGTCACAGCCGTCTTTATACCTGCAGTGAGAACACAAGCCCCGTTTACAAAACAGCCCTCTCCTGGGACCCGCCAACAGGGCAGAATCCTCATTTTCCCCCAGCGTGACAGGTGCCACGAGCAGCCCCTGCTGTGGGTCTGTGGGGGCTGGAGGGCCTCATCTGGGTCTACAGATGAGCCAAGCCTGAAGCGCTTCCACTCGATCTTGTCCTGTTTGATCATGTGCTTTAAAATGTAACTCACCAAAAGCAGCCAAAAACTCATCTTGGGGTTTTCCCGGTCCATGTATGTAAACCTTCAAGTGGTTTCTCCCCCACTTAAGAATAAAAAACCCTGACTCCTTGCCAGTTTGGCCCCTGCCCGTCTCTGAGCTCATAATAGCCCTCTCTCCCTCCCCTCATTTGCTGCTCCAGCAGTTATCAGTGGGATTTCCGCTCCTTACACACTCCAAGCCCCCTCTGCTCTTCCTCAGGACGTCTGTGTGGCTTGCTCCCTCATTCCATGTAGTCTCAGCACCTCAGGGAGCCCTCCGCTAACCACCTTCCCCTAAACTCAGGGTTGGTAAGCAGGGTGGTTCTGTCCCCCAAGGGACGCTCGGCAGTGTCTGGAGACATTCTGGTGGCTGTGACTGGGGAGGGGATGCTCCTGGCATCCAAGGGGTGGAAGCCAGGGAGGCTGCTCACATCCTGCAAAGCACAGGGCAGCCCTGACAACAGAAGTATCCGGCCCAAAATGTCAGAGTGTTGCTGGTGCGAAACCCTGCCCTCAACCCAGACCCCTTTCTCCTAGCCATTCTCAGCAATATCAGCCTGTTTAATTTTCTTGAAGACACTTATCAGCATCTGAAATGATCTTGTTCAATGGTTCGTTCATGAGAGAATCACCTCTCACTTCCTCTGCAGCGTGGCCTCCACGAGGACCAACTGCTGATGCTCCCCAGGCCACATCCCTGCTGCACTAAGGGATTTGTTGTACAAATGAATAAAATATGGTGGATCTTATCTTTAGAGAACAAACTGAGGGCTGCTGGAGGGGGGAGGATGGGGCAACCGGGTGATGGGCATTAAGCGGGGCACGTGATGTGATGAGCACTGGGTGTTATATGCAACTGATGAATCACTGAACCCTACATCTGCAACTAAGGATGTACTTACTCTGTTAGCTCATTGAATTTAAATTAAAAAAAAAATGATGGAATCCTAAATTCCCGCCTTCGGAAGAAGCAGATTTATACAATTCAGTCCAGTAGCCTGAAAAGGAAAAAACCAGGTAGAGTGTCACCTGTTGACAAGCACAAAGTTGAAGGTCTCTCCTGTCACCATAGAAACACGATCCCGGACGTGCTCTAGAACTGGGATCCAGGGCTTTGGAGACAGAGTGAGGCCCGAGAACGTGTAGGTCAGCCCCACGTTGCCATAGGTCGCTTGCTTCCTGGGCACACTGTGCCACTTCCCGAACACCTGGACCCTGGCCAGCGCACCTGCGCAGATAAAACATGGCAGCTCAGAAGAGCAGGCAGGCGAGTAGCCCGCACGCTTGCTCCCTGAGGATTCAGGATCGAGAGGGAACTGAAACAGGAGTAACATTTCACTTCCTGACCAGGGACAGAAATCACTGTGGCTTGCCCAAGATGTTCATGTAAGAACAGTGGTTCTTGTCCTACACTTAGAGAAAGACGCTCTCGTCCAATTTTTTTTTTTTTTAACACTATGCTTTAATTGCCTAAACTCCAGTAGAAGCATAATAAGAGGCTGAAATGCAAGCAAGCCGAAGTCAGGCTACACGCTAGGGTGATTTTGCCAACCGTGGGGACTAAGGGTGTGGGGCCCCCAAGAGAGATGAAGCCAATGCATTTAAGGCGGTGGGCTGGGGTCTCCCGTGGGCTTCTCTCTGCCTCCACGTGCACTGCCACCTTGTAGGCATTCTCAGTGTGTGCTCCCGGACCAACAGCATCAGCAGGCCCTGGAAACAGCCGCTACACCGTGGGGGAGGGCTCCAGTGATGCCAGTTCTCGGAAGTGACAAAGCCCCACCCCCCCGCCCCCCGGGTGATGCCGAGAACCCCCGCTGTGGGGGAATTACCTGGTTATTTGCTGTCTCTCCTACTAGACCAGCTGCACTTTAGAGTCAGCTGGAGGCTTTCTAAAAACACTGCCACCCAGGCTGCACCCGCCCAGCTACTCCAATTCAGCTGATCTCGCCCAGGCTGCACGCCCCCCCCCCCCCCACGCAGCTACTCCGATTCTCCGGTAGAACCCAGCATCCCTTTTGTTTTTTACCTTTCCCAGCTGATTCTAATCAGCAGCCGGGTGGCAAATCACTCCCAAGTCTGTCAGCTCCTGGTGGGCAGGCAAACTTTTCTCCAGTTTGTATCCCAGGCACCCAACATGGTGCTCGGCCCATAGGTGCCCAGAGAGTATGCGTTGAATCACTTAATGAAGTCACCGGTTCAGATTTCCCCAAACACAGAGCACTAGTTTTATCAAACAAGTCTTCAGCACACACCCTGAAGTCCTCAGCTTACCTGTAAAATACTCCACTCCTTGCTCCAGCTCCTGGAAAATCTTGTCCGCTTCGGCTTTGCCAAACAGGACTGTGTAATCACAGCTCAGGCCCTCGGCTCGGATGTGCCGCCAGCTGGGGCCTGCATTCCCTGGGGTTTCTGCCCTGGGCCTCTTCCTGCTGCTCTCCTCCTCTCCTCTCGGCCCTGCTGGGCCTTCTCCACTCACCTCTCGCTCCCTCTTTCCCAAAAGGCCCCCTAAAGCCCCCTTCACCAGGAACCTGTCCATTCTGTCTCCCTAAAGCAAAGGCCTGGGAGTCGGCAGCAGGGCAGAGAAAGATTGCCCAGGCTCTGTCCCAGATGCAAAAAATTGGCTTGGTGGCCAAGTGGGCCCACAGAACTCGGTGTTTTCAAGTTCCCACTTTTAACACCATGTCCTAGAAAGGAAGTAGAGGATGTTGAAGTTGGAAGGGTCGCTCAGCATGTCGTGGGTCCCCCACACCTGGCTATGCATCACAGTCAGCTGGCTGGCTTGCAAAACCCCAACTGCCTGCATTCCACCCACCAAGCACCTGACCTTTTCAAGAATGCCCACCCTGGCACGCCTGGACAAGGGAAGGGGTTTGCCTAAAGTCACCCAGAGAAGCAGATTCCCGGTCTCCTTTCCCCCGACTACTGACCGGCCCTCCCACGCCAGTATCCCCTTAGGTAAGTATAGTGATCCTGGAACGGCTAGGATTCAGAATCTGATCCCAAAACAGTTACACGTGGTCACACGCACGCCGAACTCCGACAGAAAATAAGGACTGTGACACCGAGCAGGGGGCGGAGTCTCTCTTCGACACCGCAGACAGCGGCCGCGCCGCCCCGAGCCCAGCAAACACCGGAGGCGGGGCTGGCGGGAAAGAGGCAACACCGGGGCCTCAGCGTCACTTCCGGGTGGATTTCGGGGGCCCGCTGGGAAATGTAGGCACCTCGGCGAAACAGTGCGGCGAGCGGCTCCCTGGTGCCACCTGTTGGTCTCCTCGGCGCGCTGCGGGCACTGCAGGTTTTCCGCCTAGCCACTTAGTCCCTGGGGAGGTGGGCCACCCGGTGGGAGCTCGACCCCATGGCTTCTGTATTCGTCTCCACCCCTCGGGCTGTGTGGTTCTTGCAGGTCGCTTACCGTCCCTGGGCTTGAATAGCTTCCCCTGCACGGTGGGGGCTATAAAACCTCCGCGGTGAGAGCACTGTGAGGATTAGATGACAAGATGGGCCAGGAATGCGTCCGTGCTCCAAATAAATGTCAGGTTCTGTTACTGCTCTTCATTTTTGTTGAATCTCTGTCTCCCCCAGTGCAATGAAAGCTCCGTGGGATTCGGGGCCTTTGTTTTTAATCTTCTTAGTGCGCGGTTCTGCAGATTTTCACAGAAGTACACAGCTGTGTGACCACCACCACGATCATGATCCGGAGTGGTTCTGTCACCCCACAAAATTCCCCCAAGCCTTTTAGTTAGAAACTCGCCCTCGCCCGATGCTAACCCCCGAGCCCCTGGCCATCACTGAGCAGTTTCCTGTCTCTATAGTTCCGTCTTTTCCAGAATTTTTTTTATTTTTTTATTTCTTTTTAAAGATTTTATTTATTTATTTGAGACACAGAGAATGAGAGAGAGAGAGAGAGCACATGAGAGGGGGGAGGGTCAGAGGGAGAAGCAGACTCCCTGCCGAGCAGGGAGCCCCATGCGGGACTCGATCCAGGGACTCCAGGATCATGACCTGAGCCGAAGGCAGTCGCCTAACCAACTGAGCCACCCAGGCGCCCTCCAGAATTTTTTTTAAAGATTTTATTTATTTCAGAGAGAGAGAGAGAGAGCACAAGCAGGGGGAGCAGCAGAGGGAGAAGCAGGCTTCCCGCTGAGCAAGGAGCCCGATGTGGAGCTCGATCCCAGGACCCTGGGATCACGACCCCAGCGGAAGGCAGACACTTAACCTACTGAGCCACCCAGGCGCCCCTTTTCCAGAATTTCTTATGAATGAAATCATACAATAGATAGCCTTTGACGTCTGGCCTTTCGTTCAGCTTAATGCTTTGAAGCTATACCCTTGTTTGTATCGGTTGTTTTATTGCTCAACAGCATTCTGTTGTACGGATGCCCCACGGTTTGTTTACCCACTCACCGAACAGCCCCCCACCGCCCCCCTCCGTCGAGGGACCTTTGAGTTGTTTCCAGCTTGGGGCAATTACAGATGAAGTTACTATATCCACTCCGGTATAAGCTTTTCTGTGAATGCAGATTTTAATTGCACTTGGGTGAACACCTGGGAGCGGGATTACAGGCGTACATGGTGTTATGTTTCACTTTGTACCCAAACTGAGATGTATTTCGAAGTGGCTGTAAGGGCACATGATTTTGAGTTATGAGCTTCTGCCCTGACACACCAGGCTCCTTGCCCTAGGCGCTGGAACACGACCGTAATGAGGATAAAGTCCCTGTGATGTAGTTTCTGGAATATGGGTGAGGTTCGGTGGGGTCCAGAGCTGACGGCCAAGAAAGGATTCTTGAGATGTGTTGGGTGCAAAATGGTGGTTTTATTAAGGCATGGGGACAGGACCCATGGGCAGGATGAGCTGCTAATGCCTTCTGGTCCCCACTGCCCCGGGACCGTGAGGAGCAACTGACTATATACTTTGGGGTTGCGGGAAGAAAAGATCAGGGGAGTTCCAAAAGGATTCTCATATGCTAAAGAGGACTCATCGGATACCGGAGGCCCTGCCACTGTCAAACTAAGGTTGCTTTTCCCTCTAACAAGGAAGGCATTGACAAAGACCGTTTGGAGCTTCTGGGAGGAACATTATATACTCTGCCAGCCTCAAGTATGTGTCAGTGGGCTGCAGGTTATAAGGACATTTAATTTTATCTATGTTTCCTTCTGCCTTTGTTTCCCACCTCATCTGCCCTCAGCAGGGTTAAATTTTTGGAGATGGGAGACAAACAAGCCAAGAATGCGTAAGATAATTTAAGATAGTACAGAAGCTATTGTGTTGGTCACACAATAGCTAGAATGGGGGGGGGGGGCAGGAGAAGGCCTTCCAGAGGAAGGGACCTGAGTTGAGACCCAAAACTTACCAGGTAGGGGACAGTGTGTGCGAGAGTACAGGCCACACAAGGGATAAGCTGGCTGTCACCTCACAGGAGTAAGGGCTTGGGTTACAGGGACACAGCTCGGCCGGCGGGGTAAGAAGCTGGGGTTTATTCTAAAACTTGGAAACTGCAGGGAGGATTTTTACCTGGGGATTACCATGATGTAATTTACATTTCAAAAGGATCACTCTCCTAAGAAAGAGAGCCGCCGGGGATTGTAGCCAGGTGATGAAGAGCGGCAGTTGAATCCGGGATTTATTCTGCAGATAGAACCAAGAGGACCCGCTGTCGGTTTGGATGTGGGGAGGGAACGAACGCGGGAACAAGAAGGATGGCAGGTGCACGGGGCTTGCGGGGGTGCCTTGAAGAGGGTGCAGACTTTGGAGTTTAATCTTCAGGACCTCAGTTAAAGTCTCCCCCAGACCTTACAGGTTAGGCAAAACGCAGGACCGCACTTGGCGCTAGTTTACGGCCAGTAAAATAGGTTGTGAAACTGGATGAGAGCAAAACAAACGACTGTTTTAATGCTGATTTCACTCCCACAACAACCCCTCGGGTAGGTACTTTTTTCTCCTTTTCACCCGCGGTAGAGGTGGAGGGACGGGCCCCAAGGCAGGGGTGTGATGACTTAGTACAATGAATGAAAGAGTAAGCACAGGAGCTAACGCACCCAAAGACCCCGCCTACCACCTGAGGCTTCCAAGCCCCACCTGGTCCCAGAGGCGTCCCGCGCAGCCCCTCCAGCACATGCGCACTAGGGCCCCCGCCGCCCCCCAACACCCCCAGCCCCCCGCCCACCCCCGGTCGGAGCATGCGCGGGGCGTTTGGCGCCAATTTCGGACAGCCGCAGCTGGCGCATTACCGCGGGTTCTCCGGGCGGCGCGCGTCCGCTCTCCTCGGCTCCGGGATGATCGGCCAGAAGACCCTCTACTCCTTCTTCTCCCCGAGCCCCGCCGGGAGGCGACGTGCCCGCAGTCCCGAGCCGGCCGACCCGGGGACCGGCGTGGCATTGGTAGCTGAGGAGAGCGGGGATGCGGCGGTGAGGCGCGGCGGGGACCGGGCACCGGGGGCAAGGGACGGGGAGGAGGGCGACGGGCCCCGCTCGGCCGAGGGGTTGCAGGGACGCGCCACCGACTCGGTAACCTGGGTCCCTGCGTTCAAAAGCGGACTGCACGTGTTCAAAACAGCCTGTGCCGTTCCCCGTCGGCGGCCATTCTGAGGGGCCAGCCAATGGAGATGGACCTCGGGGCCCACGGCGCCAATCAGAGGCGAGGGGGCCGCCCTGCTCGGCCCGCCGTCCAATCAGAGGGGAGGGAGGCGGGACTCACCCCGGGAGGTTTTTGCCGCGAAAGGACCACGTGGGAACGCGGGAGGGGGCGGGGCGACGGGGTCAGGACCTCCCTTCCCGCCAACGCCGCGGTAGACGTCGCGGGCTTTGCTCACCGCCGCTCTCCCTGCTGCAACTTAGTACCAACTTCAAGACTGGGGGTAGCGGTGCCTTCCCGGACCTGACCCCCAGAGTCCGCTTTTGCTGCGACTTGCCGCGTGGAGGCGGCAGCCCCGCGAATGGGCGTGCTCCGCAATGGGCCGTGGAGTTGGGGGCGGCAGCTGCGGGCACCTGGGCCCCGCCCGCTGCAGCTCCTGACCCGCCTGTTCTGGGACCACTTGCAGGTCAGCCCCCCCAAGAAGGCCCGGGCCGGGCAGGAGGACCCCGGCACGCCGCCCTCCTCGCCGCTGAGCCCCGAGCAGTTGATCCGCATCCAGAAAAACAAGGCCGCGGCCCTGCTCAGACTCGCTGCGCGCAACGTGCCGGTGGGTTTCGGTGAGAGTTGGAAGAAGCCGCTCAGCGCAGAGTTCGGGAAACCGTATTTCATCAAGGTAAACCTGGAGGCTGCGGGCCCTTCGGTCTTGCTAGGATAGCTTGCGGAGAGTCCACGTTTGTAGGCTCCTGTATTCCCTCTCTTAATTCCTTTTCCCGGTAAGAGTTAGGTAAAATAACAGCCACGGTGTTTGGCGTTCGTACGCTTTATTGAATTTTTTTAAAAGACTGTAAGATGGCATGGCTTTTTGTAAACCATTCGGCGGTTCTGCTCTCCAGGAAAGGGCGGCACAGTAAAACCGCAAACCGGACTGCTTGAAACCTGGTGCAGCCTTTACAAAAAGAGGGAGGGCCTGTCACCCAATAGGAAGTGAAAGCAGCGAGACCAATCAACGTAGACCCGGTCCAAACAAAGGGGAAGGGCACCGAAGCGGAGGGACATCTTTGGTGACCTGCAAGTCTGGTTTTTATTTCTCAAGAGAATTTGGATGTACAACGTGGCGGAGAGCCAGATAATGCTCCGGGTTAGCTTCCACTGTTAGCTTCCTTATTGGATTCTTAACACTTGGCGGTGAGAATCTGATTTGAAATCTGATTTGTCTTTACGTCAGCTAATGGGATTTGTCGCGGAAGAAAGAAAACATTACACTGTTTATCCACCCCCACACCAAGTCTTCACGTGGACCCAGATGTGTGACATAAGACATGTAAGTACAGGTTGGTGGTGAGTTTTAGTAAAAAGAGGCATGGGAGTCAAACAGTATGTACTCGTTAGTTACGGACGCTGCAGGCAAGTGCCTGTCCGTGGTGGAGTAATAAATAAAATAATGAAATTGTGAAGTTTGGCGGGCTATGTTTTAGCCTGTTAGCTTTCTAACTTGAAGCATGTGTTGGCAATGCAGCAAAAAAGGAAATATCTGTACAGAGACCTGTGTCTATATACTCAAGTTTTTTGCATTTTATTTAATCCTGAAACCAACGGCATACCAACGTTAGGTCTTTTTGTGGTGAGGTTGAGGAAACAGGCATGAAGCACTGAGGTCTTTTGCAACTGGTTAGTCCACCCCTCACCTTAACTTGCAGCTCCGTATTCTATCTTTTATAGTTGACGCTTTCAAGCTCTTGACTTCTGGCCCAAACAGTTTTACTGTCCTGTTAGCATTCCTTTGCGCCGGTTCATCCTATATACCGGCTGCTGGTTGGTCTGGTCACTTCAGTCTCCTGTTCAGAAGCTTGTTTCTGGCTTTACGCTCACTGTATGAACGATAGAAGCTGAACATGAAAATAGCCATGGTAGACTTTCCAGCCTTCCCTCCACCCCCAACTCTTCCTTCTTCACAGCTGGATAGTGTGACAGTCTTCTGTCTGTTGAAAAGCCAACTAGATCTGTCTATGGCACCTCCCTCGAGGCTTGAGGCGTGTTGCCCACTACCTTTCTGATCTGGTTTTCCTGTCCGGTACATTTGGTTTCTGCTTATGCCGGAGATCGCATATTTTATTCTTCTCCCTTTCCCTCCCTCATGTTGTAAGCCGAGGGCAGGAATCCTGTGATTCTGTACTGTGTCTGTTATACCAAATAGAAGTGAAATAGGTGAATGACCCACGTGGATAAAGCCGCCACACCTAATACTTTGCAGACTTGACCATTTTTCACTTTCGAGCAAGAGCTTTGAATATAGCTCTTGGTTTTATAAAGTTAAAGAAACTTAAGTCCTTTTAAATTCGGTATAGGGGCGCCTGGGTGGCTCAGATGGTTGAGCGTCTGCCTTCTGCTCAGGTCATGGTCCCAGGGTCCTGGGATCCTGTCCCGCGTTGGGCTCCCTGCTCCTTGGGAGCCTGCTTCTCCCTCTGCCTCTCTCTCTCTCTCCCTCTCTGTCTTTCATGAATAAATAAATAAAATCTTTAAAAATAAATAAATAAATTTGGTATTAGTTTGTGCCTTGTTTGAGCTGTGGGTCCTGTTTTGAATACCAATCACCAGTGTCAACAGGGAGGAATAGGAGACCGTGAAAGTGCCGAGGATCAGATGGCCCAGCGAGGCCGCTTCACAGAGAAGCATGTGGAAGGTCGGGGAGGTGGAGTGGCTCCTTCAAGGTCATCCCTATGCAGGACCAGAACCCAATAGCTGCCCTGCTGGGATAGGCTGCTTCATGAGGGAGAATCTCCTGCGTTCAGAGTGAGCACCAATGGTAGCAACAGTGAGGTCCACAAAAGGTCCCTGATGTCTGAAGGTTAGGTTTTCGGAAGGATGTAGTCTGTGTGGGCTACGGGAGGGTTCTGAGAAGGAACACCATGGACAGAAGCAGGAGAATGACGAGGAGGTGGGCAGGCAGCAGATCAGAAGGACTAGCTGTATCTTAAAACTGCCAGTGACCTTGATCTCATTACTTTCATTGCATGTTGCCACCTTCTCCATGGCCCTTTGACCTCATTCTCTCTGGTTTCATCCCTCAGAGGATATGGGGGGAAGCGGCGTCTTCCTATGTGGCTGGTAGGGAATGTGAATAGCTTCAACTCATTGAAAAAGCAATTTGGTACATGTCTATGCAAATTTAAAATACACTTGTCCTTGGACCAGCACCTCCTATTTTGAGTCTGTTCCATAGAAATAAAAACAACAGGATGTAAAGATAACATGTACTAGAGTGTGTTTATAGAATTGTTTTTTTGTGGTGGAAAAAACTAGGAAATAAGCCAACTAGCTATCAGTGAGAACTCTGGGCATTGAAGGATGCCTAAAAAGCATGATGTGAGAACTACAAAAATGTAGCGTGATGAGTACCATCACCCCAGTTATATAGGTAATTTTACAGGGTTGAATCAGGAAGGGGAGAGGGATGAGTGGAGACAACGAGCCACTTTATGTGTTTCTGGATGGTTGTACTTGGGCAAGGGCATATTTTTGTAATCTGAAAAAGGAAGGAGGTGGACTTATTTTCACACACCTGCATCAGAGAAGGAGTAGGGCTGTGTAGCAGGTGATGGAGTGGAAGATGACTTGACAGTGGAAAGTAATGGGGCCCAGTCACCCACTCCCTTCTGGGGGTTCTTAGTTTGGGTCGGGGAGAGGGGGGGGCTGCCTTTCTCATCATCATGGTCCTTTGTACAGGTTATCAGCCAGGTGTTTGTTTAACCTGCTCGTGAGACAGTATTTAATTTCTTGCCACCTGGTATTCACAGGTGAAGGTTGTCATCCTGGGACAGGATCCGTATCATGGACCCAACCAAGCCCATGGGCTGTGCTTTAGTGTTCAAAGACCCGTTCCACCGCCACCCAGGTACGATTGCTTGACAGATGGCTCGGGTCCAAGTGTAATTACTTTCAGATGTGTACTTTGCAGGCTCTAGGTACACTTGTTGGGGGGACTTTCAGTAGCCTTTGGAGCAGGATTTCTCCATCTTGTTACTGTTGACATCCGGGCTTTGGGTGTTTGTGCAGGAGAGGTTTTGTTCTGTGCACTCACTGTAGGATGCTGAGCAGCATGCCTGGCCTCACCCACTAGATGCCAGCAGCAACACCACTGCCGCCCCCGCCCCCCAAACAGAGAGCGCTAGTAAAATGGCAATGAAGAATGTCTTTAGACCGTGCCTGAAGTCCCTTGGGGGGCAAAATCACCCCTGGTTAAAAACCACGGCTTCGGGGAATCTTAACAGACAACATGTGAATATAACCAATACAAAAACATATCAAACCATAAATATTAGTTGAGAGGTGGTAACTCCTGGGCTGATGTACCTAAATCTTCCAAAGCGCGCTATTCCTTAAATCTGAGTCTAAACCAAAATAAAGATCTTTGGCAGGGTTTCCTATCAGAAGGAATGACAGCGCGTCCCCCTAAATCTGTGAGGTTCTTGCCGCTGTCCCCTCCAAGGGCTGGAGGTGCAGGCTGTGGTCCTCAAGTCGTGTTGGAGGCTACTGAATTTTCAGAATTGTGCTCAAGATCCCGTTCTTTTTCTTCCGGTTTGTTTTCAGTTTGGAAAACATTTATAAAGAGCTGTCTACAGACATAGAGGGTTTCGTTCATCCTGGTCACGGAGATTTATCCGGGTGGGCCAAGCAAGGTGAGCCAACCATTCCTAGATGTGCTTTGGACGGATTTCAGAACACTCTTCTCTTCTGTCCTGCTGGCTTATATTTATCAAAGAACGTGAAGAACTAGAGCACTCAACATAAAATGGCTGCGTTTATAGAAATTAAAAAAAAAATGTATCCCCCCTTTTTATCCTCTAGCCAATGTTTTCTTTCATGTTTTAATCATGATTCAAAAGAGAAAAATTTGTTTCTCAATATTATTTATTATTTTTAAGTTTATTTATCTTTAATATTTACGCCCAACACGGGGCTTGTACTCACAACCCTGAAGTCTGAGGTCAATAGTCACATGCTCCTCTGACTTAGCCAGCCAGGTGCCCTTTGTTATTAATATTTTAAATTTACCTGCTAACTTTGACCATTTAGGAGATGGCCTCACCTTTCTCATTTCAACACTAGGGCTGTGTTTTTTTTGTGTTTAATACCTATTTACAGGTGTGTCTTGCTCCCTTTCCTTCCCCCTCCCTCCCTCCCTCCCTCCCTCCCTCCCTCGCTCCCTCGCTCCGTTTCTACCAATGACCTATATAACCAGGATAAGGGAAGAATGTTGACTGTCTGGTTTCTTATGGTTGGATTTTTGTTTTAGTGAAATGTTTTAGTTTCCTTTTGTTATCTTCTAGGGTTACTTAATGTTACATGGGATATACATATATATTTTTAAGATTTTATTTTGAGAGAGGATCTCAAGCAGACTCCCCGCTGAGCACGGAGCCCGACATGGGGGCTCACTCTCACAATTCCAAAATCATGACCTGAGCCGAAATCAAGAGTTGGATGCTTAACCAACTGGGCCACCCAGGCGCCCCTTGGGATGTATTTTTAAAACAACTCTGATGGGGCGCCTGGGTGGCTCAGTCGTTAAGTGTCTGCCTTCGGCTCAGGTCATGATCCTGCGGTCCTGGGATCGGGCCCCGCGCCGGGCTCCCTGCTCCGCGGGAAGCCTGCTTCTCCCTCTCCCGCTCCCCCTGCTTGTGTTCCCTCTCGCTATCTCTGTCAAATAAATAAACTCTTTAAAAATAAATAAAACAACTCTGATGACACATGTAAGGCCTAGTCATTGATACAAACTCAGAAGATGAGGAAATTGCAGAGATGAAAGTACAGTGCTCTCTGATCTTGCCCAGAGGCACCCACCAGTCATGTTGGGATGCTCTCTCTGGAAGCTGATTTCAGAGGGCTGCACTGTGTGTGTGTCTTCCTCTCTGTCTCTCTCTTTTGACTCATTTGCCTCTCAACCTGTTTCTTTGGTATGTGTCCATAGGTGTTCTCTTACTCAATGCTGTGCTCACGGTCCGGGCACATCAGGCTAATTCCCATAAGGAGAGAGGATGGGAGCAGTTTACTGATGCAGTCGTGTCCTGGCTAAATCAGAACTCCAGTGGCCTTGTCTTCTTGCTCTGGGGCTCTTATGCTCAGAAGAAAGGCAGTGCCATCGACAGGGTATGGTGGTTTTGTTTTTAAACATTATTTTATTTTTTTTAATTATATATATTTTTTCTTAACATATAATGTATTGTTTGTATCTGGGGTACAGGTCTGTGATTCATCGGTCTTACACAGTTCACAGCGCTCACCGTAGCACATACCCTCCCCAATGTCTATCACCCAGCCACCCCATCCCTCCCACCCCCACCACTCCAGCAACCCTCAGTTTGTTTCCTGACATTAAGAGTCTCATAGTTTGTCTCCCACTCTGATTTTGTCTTGTGTTTTTTAAACATTTTAAACCACTTGAGAAAATACTAGGAATCCCTGCGTGTGGTTCTGGAAAACCCATGGCACAGGGTGAAATTTATTTTCCCTAAAGGCTTATAATTAAGCAAAATTCAGACAAATTATAGGAATGATGAGTTGTGTGTGAAGAAAGCAAAGGGCCAACTTCTGATTTAATAGTACTATAGGCATACACTTGGCACATAAATAGAATGATGACGGCCTTCACTCACTACACAGACGGTGCAGTAAGCGACCAATAGGGCAAGGACCCCACACGCCCCACGTGCTCCTCTGCTCCTTCTCTGGGTACTTGGGGAAGCACTGACGTGCGTGGGGCTGAGATGAAACACCAGAAGCCGTCCTTGAATCCTTTCCCTCATTCCCTTAAACCTACTCCGCCAGCAAATCCTGGTCCCCTTACCTCCTGAGCACATCCTAGTGCTGCTGCTCGCTGTTGACACTCCTCACACTGGAGTGAGCCACTGTCACTGCTGTCCGGGCTGTGATAGACCGGGGCTGAGGGGTGGCTGGAGGACAGCATGGTGGAGGAGAGAGGTGGGGCGGGGGGAGGCAGGCATCCGAGGTGAGCCCTGGCCCGGGCTGCTGGGAGACAACCGGATGCAGAAGCGAGGGTGGGGGAGAAGTCAGCGAGTCAGCACTGCAGTGAGTGAAGTAAAGGGGTTCGGTGAGGTCAGCTGACTGTAGCTTGTGTGACAGCAGGAGGTAGCTGGCCTTTCGGGAATGGCCAAGTGGACTGAATCCCCCACCCCACGTCTGGCATCACACCCAGCACTTTGCCTGCAGAATCTCGCTTAATGCCTCATAAGGTATTAAAGTGATAAAGTTGCAGTGAGTGGTGGGGCGGAGATTGGAGCCCGCTCACCTGGCTCACCTAGGGGCCCGGTGGGGTGTTGTGTTCCATGCTGGCAACCTGCTCCCAAGTCTCTCCACTTCTCCATTTTCTCTTAAATGGAATTGGTTTTCATCTTACTAAGTTTTTTTTAAGGTAAGAGGTTTACATGATTAAAAAAAAATGAAATAGGCTAGTAAGGTACGCAGCGAGCAGTTTCCCAGCCCAGTCCCCTCTTAAGTTGCGTCCCCGGCTCGGGCAGGCGCTAGCTTACAGTTTCTGATGTCGCCTTCCTGAGTCCTGATGTGAACAGCAGTGGAGTGTGGGAGGCAGGTTGAGTCTATAAAGTTTCTTTGTGGATGAACAAGATGTTTTCAGGTGTTTTGAGGTAGGGAATAGTAGGAGTAAAATCTGGCACGAATGAACTAACTGCTAAGGTCGGAGCATGGAGGTAAGTAAGCGCTCCATGGGAGGCTCTCCCATCTCTGTGTGGTCCGCGTAGCTCCCCCTCAGCGTATGTGTAGTTTTTATTACTGAAGATGGTCTGGTTTGACAGGAAACAGTTGTGAGAGTAGCGTGATGATTAGAAGCCAGGTGCATGTCCAGCTGGGTAGCTTTCCCCGAGCACTAGGTCTGTGTATTCAGCTGCCTCCTTACCCGCGACCCCTCAGCACACCAGATTCCACGCTTTCCAAGGTAGGTTCTCCTTTGCTCATCCAGCCTTGCCACACTGGCTCCTGTGGATCCCCCGGGAGAGAGAGTACCACCACGCACTTGTCCAGCCAGAAATCGGATAGCATTTGTGACCCCTTCCTCTCTCCTCTCCCCTCTTTCCCTTCTCCAGCTCTGCTCCTCACCCTGCGCCCCTCCCCGCCCCATACCCTGTCAGGGCATTCCTTCGGAGCCTTCCCCTGCTCTCAGACTCCTCCTCACCCGGCCGCCTTGGCCTTGGTTCAGGTCATCACCTGATCCTGCTGGAGTGTCAGGTGTGGTCTGCCTGGAAGGCCCTGCTTTGCGCTGGTGGGCTGAGGTCTGGAGCTGCCTCTCGGCCACAGCTCCCCTTTTCCCCTCTCCGCTCCAGGCTGACTGGAGCACCTCCACCTCTTCCTGCCACCCTTTTCCCTGCCTGCCTTTGAACATCCTGCCTCCCCTCTACAGAGGCTGACTCACTCATCCTTCAAAGCCCAGCACGGCTCACATTTTCAGGGGCCTGAACTGCATGGCAGGCGGCATGCTAGTAAGCACTCAACTTAGGTCACCTCTCAGACTCTCACAATACACACGGGCATTGTTGGTTGGTTTGCTGCGCAGGATCTCCGTAAGCTAGGCGCTGTTAGACCCCCTTGACAGCCGCAGAAGGACGCGCGGCCTGGATTCATTGACTTCTCTGGGGCGGAGTCAGAACGGACCCAGACCACGTGGATCCAGGCTCCCGGTTCTGCACCACACTGGGCTGCCCTGCTGTAGTTATGGCCCCCCCCGGACTGAGCTTTTCGAAGGCAGGGATGCTGTGAAAACAATTAGTTGGGAGGTGGTTTTTATTTAAATACAGAAAAGAAGAAAACAAATGTGGTCCAGAGTCTTTCCTGCTCCGGAAAGTACGGCTGACATTTAAAAAATCAGTGTTCTGTTTTTGTAGACCATTCAGGTAACACAGAAAAGTGCAAAACCGAAAGTAAATGCCTTCCACTATTTCCTCACAGAACTACCATAAATAGTGTTTTGGGTCTTTTTCCAGAAAAACTTAGGCAATTACATTTTTTTCTTCCACTTGATATATTTAGGTTTTCCCTTACCAGCATATGTAGCTCAGCCTTATTCTTCTAGTAGCCTTGTGGTGTTCCATTGTAAGAAGTTCAGAAAACTATTTTTAGCCAGTTGCGTAACCCTGGATTTAAATGAAGCTTTAACCTGGTCCAAGCCGTGCTGCCACAAAGCCCCTTACACCTGCATCTCCGTATAGGTACACACATCGTGGACCCTTCAGCAACTGCATTCTCAGCAGTGAGATTGCGGGGTCCTAAGATCTGGGCACGCGGCCAAACGTGCCGCCCGTGACTCCTCTCCCTCTCTTTCAGAAACGCCACCACGTGCTGCAGACAGCGCACCCCTCCCCGTTGTCGGTATACAGAGGGTTCTTTGGATGTAGACACTTCTCTAAAACCAATGAGCTGCTGAGGAAGTCTGGCAAGGAGCCCATCAACTGGAAGGATCTGTGACCCTGAACTGGAGGGCTGTCCTGGGCAGTTTTCTAGAAGCTGCTATCGAAGTATTTGCCAGGAGTGGCAGCTTGACCCAGAAGAAGCAGCAAAGGCTCTACCCTGGCTGGGACCATATGGCTGTCTTTGCAACACGGCTTCGGCCTAAAACCTGACATTACAATATCTGGGAGAGGGTGGGAGGTCAAATACAGAGACTTCTGTCACCTTTATGGTAAAAGAGGACAGGGGACAGAAGCACCTCTTGGTACAGTGGGCTTCTACTTGTTTTTACCTGGCAGGTTAGACTTTAGGTTGTAAGGTGTCAGGTGGGTTTATCGCCCCACCCCCGTGCCCCACCTGGCATTCCAGTTCTTGGCCAAGTACACTGTTCCCTCAATCCTTTCCCAAACCCTCAGGCCCCCTCCTTGAAGGAGGCAGGAGGACAGTTGGCAAGTGCCCAGAAGTTTAGGGATGAAAATTTCTGAGGACTACTCTGTGAGCCTTCACGGACAGGCAGAGGGAAGTGAGCTGGGGGTGGTTTTCACAGTTAATCCTCTGCGTGTTCCTATGAATGAACAGGGCAAGTTGAACTGGAAGAAAAAGAAAGGGGAATTTTTTTAATTTTTTTATTTTTTAAGCGAGGAACTGCTTTTCTCCTAGGTGCATCCTGAGTTGGGGTTTTTAAGGCAGCATAGACTGCCAAAGGCTGTTTTTTATGGACTGAAATCACGTGGGGATTTTTTTTTTTTTTCCTGCAACACTGGTGAATTTTGCTGTTTTGAAAAATACTTACTCAGATGTATATATGTACTTTGTAATCTTGTCGGGGAGACCATCTTTGTTAGGTCTGCACCTTCATCCTTGATCCTGTTAGAGATGCTGTTGATGGGTTAGCCGGTGAAAGTGTTACCCCCGAGTTTGTTTGGGAATAAAGGATTGTTGGACCCAATTCCCTTCACGCCTGCTCCCTCTGTGCCCTGGGGCGTCTGCAGACGTCCTTGGGCCGACCTTGGGCACGGGCAGCTGGCGGTGGCCGTGGCAACCATTGTGGGCCGGAAGGAACGTCCCCGCGCCGCCCCTCTTCTTTCCTCCCGCCCCGCCCCTCGGATGGAGCCGCCCACCCCTCCAGAGGCCGGGTGAGCCCGGGGCGGGTTCCTGGGAGGGGCGCAATGGGGACAGCAGCCTGGGGTCTGCAAGCTGACCCGCCCCGAGCGCCATGGCGGGGGCTGGACGCGGCCGGGGACCAATGAGACCTGAAGGGGCCATTTGGGGCTGGAAAAAAGCATTTCTCCGGGGATCATGGCTGTGTGTTCTGCCAGGCCCCGGACAGTGCAAGGGGAGCTTCCCCGCCCTCACTCTGCTAGTGTTTCCAGACTCTTCCCTGGGACTCGGGACTGGAGGTTTGAGGCCAGGGCACTGGGAAGACGCCCTGATGGCCCACTGACCTGCTGGCACTTGCGGCTTGGACTCCCCTGGTGTGTGATAGAGAAGGAAGCCAAAAGTGTAGGGAAGGGCCTGATTAACAACGCGCTGGCATTTCAGTGGGCGAGAGAAAAAAAAATGGATCCAATGAGAAAGACTAGACCTCATTTCTTGTTTGGGGTAGAGATTTGAAAACCTGTTGCTGGAGAATATTGCTTCCCATGCAGGCCTTCGTTTTCTTGACATCTGGGAAGGAGGGTGTGCTAACTGCATTGTGCCATCAGCAAGCAGGCTTTCACCGAAGGAGGGTGCAAGACAAGGGTGCCTTCTCAATTTGCCCTCTGGTAACTGTGGGGGCCTCCCTTAGACATTACAGTGGACTCCCTGATCCAAGGGAGAAAGGAAGGAATCCTATCGCTACATCAGGTTTTAATAAAGGCTTCTCTCCCAAGGCAGTGCTGCGAGTAGGGAAGAAGCCCCAAGCCCTGTGTTCTTTTTTTTTTTTTTAAGATTTTATTTATTTGACAGAGAGACACACAGCGAGAGAGGGAACACAAGTAAGGGGAGAGGGAGAAGCAGACCCACTGCTGAGCAGGGAGCCCGATGCGGGCCTTGATCCCAGGACCCTGGGATCATGACCTGAGCCAAAGGCAGACGCTTAACAACTGAGCCACCCAGGCGCCTCTGCTTTTTCTCTTATAATACAGTGACACATCTAGTGATGCTTTGAACAGAACACAGAGCTGTGTGTTAAGTGGTTTATGACCACCCCTCCTCAAAAAGAAAAGCAAATTTAATCACTTGCTTTTAAGAAACAAGGCTCATTTTGATGAACTTTTAGCTACACAGTTGTGGGTTTTCCTCCACGTTTTTGGATGTGCTATGATCACAGCACTAGATCTGCAAAAATGATTAAAAGGCAATCTTGGCCTTTTAGGTTGGGAGTCAGCATATCTTTCCTACATAAAGGGTCTATATAATATTTTAGGCTCTGCAGTCATCCTGCCCACGAGAACCACTCTACATTCCCTTGTAGAGACAGTAGCCACGTGCAAAATGTAAATGAGCAGGTGCAGCTGCCTTCCAATAAAACTAGAGATGCTGAAATTAAAATTGAATATGATATGTGTGTGTTGGGAAATCTTTGATTTCCCGCCCCCCACCCCCCCACCTCAGCATTTAACAAATGTAAAAACCACTCTTAGTTTGAAAGCCACAGGAAAACGGACAGCACGGACCCCAGTTGGCAGACCTCTGTTCTAGGAGCCCCCACTCAGATGTCTGCCATGACGGCGCCCACATTTTGCATCCAGCAACAGGGCAGTGCTGCATGGCCCATTGTGGGAGCATGTGAGAAGCCCGCCCAGGAAGTCTTCCTTCTCAGGCAAGGAGAAGAGCATCTGCTGAGGGCTTTTGGAAAACAAGGAAGTCAGTTACTGCAAAATGTCCTGCGAACCCCAAGTTATAAAATAATCGTGTGGACGTCACCATGAACTGAGTCCAACAAGGCAAAGTTGGAGAATAGGAGTTTTTTTTTTTCTTTTAGACTTCAGCATGTTGTTAGTATGCTCCCATTATTACATAATACATTCTGTCCCTCTTAAAATGTACTCTCTGCTTTGGTTTGCACCTAGAATAAAAAGCCTTAGAGTTTGGGACTGGAGAAGCAAACTTTATGAGGCATATGTGTGTGGCAGTGGCTTTTCATCCTTGTCGATCCTTCGAGACCTACAAGGAAAAACAGGTAGGACATTCTGGGCTACCTCGGAGAGTCCTTGTTGACTGGTGGTGAGCCAAGCTGAGAAAAGTCTGGAACTTGGGTGGCCTCTCTTCCTCCTTAGAGTCCTAACACACTTTGAATCTGGGTTTCACAACCTCAGGTCACCTTGTTGATTAACTCGGTTGGAATCTGTTTTTAAATTTTTGAAGTATGGGCACCTGGGTGGCTCAGTTGGTTAAGCGACTGCCTTCGGCTCAGGTCATGATCCTGGAGTCCCTGGATCGAGTCCCGCATCGGGCTCCCTGCTCGGCAGGGAGTCTGCTTCTCCCTCTGACCCTCCCCCGGTCATGTGCTCTCTCTGTCTCTCTCACACTCTCTCTCAAATAAATAAATAAAATCTTTAAAAAATAAATAAATTTTTGAAGTATGTTTGGAAATGCAAATGTTGGTGAATGGGGCAGACCAAGAGATCAATACTTTGCATTCTTTGCTACTCAGTTGTGGATTCCCTGAGCCCAGTCCCTCCCAGCTAGTGGCATTTGCAGTGGTGGGGGACCCAGAGGCTTTAAACAAACCCTTAGTATGCCTTAAGCCTCACCACAGATGCTCACCTGGGTGAGGCAGGCAGGCCAGGTCCAAGGATCCAGAGGGTCCTGTCCAGCCATGAGAGTCCTTGGCTTTCATGCAAGGTGGAAATCAAACGCAAGCCTTCAGGAAGTGAGCGGAGTTTATGGAAGACAACAGATACACAGCGTCTGGAAGACTCGGAAAGGAACCGGAGCATGAGTCTCATTTTTGCCTGGGGTCTGGGGTTTTTACTGACTGATTATGGTCTCGGGCACGTGTCCTCCCAGGCAGCTAGGAACTGGTGAGAACAACGACAGGGTCCAAGTGTCCATTCTAAGGCACTTACTCCCTGGAACCAGTGGGTCTTGGAGTGAGGCTGTCTAGCGCCAGTGGTCTGGAATATGCACGTGATGGCTTCGTCCGATCCTTCCTGAGATACTCTCTTTTGTGCTGGAAGACTCCAAAGCTAACCATTAACTCCTTGTCCCTTGTGAGGAGAACATATATTAAGGCACATGTAGGGCAGGGGTGCAGGTCCTAGCAAAAATAAAAGCAGGAAAAGATGAAAGAAAAGCCAGCTTTTTCTTTCATGGGGTCCCTTCGGTTTCCCAGTCTCACGGGGAAAATAAAAAATATCAATGCCAGGCTCACTTCCAGAAAGTGATTGAATTGGTCCTCAAGGAGAAGCGGAGACATCAGTATTTTTATGAAGTGTCCAGTTTATAGCAGGACCAGCAACCTCTTTCTAGAGGCCCTGTTTTCCTTATGCCGTGTGGTCGCTTAATTTTTTTCTTTTTGGTGATAATGATACTTAGGACTTTCTGAATCTAAGATGTATTTGAAGAAATCTATTTCTCTATGACTGTTGTGTTTGGTGGGAAAAGTTTACGAACGTACTCACTGGTCTCAAGCCTATCATTTGGCTTCTAAAAAATACCTATGACCGTAAAAAGAGAGTGTCGAGGGATCGCGGAGCTACCAGAATGAGTGTGTGTGTATGTGTGTGTGTGTGTGTGTGTGTGTGTAGGGGAGCTGAGAATGTTTGTAGTCTTTTGGAAAGTACAAGTTTCATTAGGGAGCCATTCAAAGCACCTGTTATGAGCAAGTCACTATGCCAGAAGCTTGGCGTATGTCATTTTATTTCCTTTTTCCCAACCACGTGGTGAAATAGCTGCATGAGGAAACAGACTCAGTCGTTTGCCCAGAGCCACAGGTAGGGGAGTCAGGACTCGAACACGAGTGAGCCTGGTTTCAAAGCCCAGTCGTCTTGCCACTACTTACACTCTGCCCAGATCATTGTTATCGATGTTCTCAGGGGGGGATTTCTGAATGGAGTTTATACAGATTTCCTTAAGTCACGGATAGCTCTCCCAGGAAAAACAGGACACATCTGTAGCTGAAAATGTGCCCCATTGAGAGGATTGTGCGAGCTACCCCTGAGGGACCGACGTTTGGATGAGTCACCGAAGCCCCAGCCTTGGGGCCGCGGATCAGGAAGGAGGGAAGGTGTGCGGGCCACGCACAAGACCTCCGCTCCCGTCAAACGGATGATTTCATCCTCCCCTCCTATAAAGCGTGCGTGGTTGCTATCCCCGCCTACAGCCGACAGAATGAAGGCCTCAAGAGCAGGCCCAAAGTGCGCTTCCTGCTACAAGTGCAGCGGAGAGGATTCTGAGTCCAGTGTGCTGACTTTTCCTATCTGGAAAACAAGCCCGCAGAGGAAGTGGCTCTGGCTGCACCTGCCGCCATTTAAACCGCTTTGCGTCGGTTCAGGCTCTCGCAGGGTTTTTCCACTTGCTCTTCAGGGAGGCACATCCTGGGTCGACTGAGATCGGGGCCACCAAGCTGCCGTCCCCCCTTTTGTCAGAGCACAGTGCCCTTTTGTGTGGCTTCTGCTCTCCCTGCTCTGGGTTGGACCTGGAGGTGACCTTAGTCCCACATGCGTCCCGTCCTCCCCGCGGCACAGAAGGCTGGCAGCGTGGGCTGGGTGCCAGTGAGAACCAGCCGAACCAGCATGGAAGTGGACTAATTTGGGGTTGTTTGTGGGGTTTTTTCCCCTCTCCCTAAGCCACAAGAAATGGGACACATTTTATTGAGCGGCGTTTTCATTCAGAAGGTTTTATGAAATCTTTTCCGGGATGGGGTGGGGGGTGGGTGTGTGTGTGGAGAGAAGCCAGGTGATCCTTGGATGACAGTTGCATCAACCCCTGGGAGCTTTTCCCGGCGGGCTTGGTCTAGAAGCCATTTCTCAAATACCCAACAACTGCGTGCAATCAATTTCTGCCTGTCCTAGGAAGGCCGGAGTGACCTGGTCCATATCGCTGACGGCGTCGTGGACTTTAGATGCCCCCTGGCTTAGATACCAAAGATTGTGAAAGACAGCAAAGGTCTGCAGTTGAAAGGTGGCAAGCAGGGCTGTTATGCCCTGCAGGGCCACCCCGGGGAGGGGTGGGTTGCGGGAATCCTGTTCCAGGCCTCCCGGGCTGGGACTGTGCCAGTGCCTTGAAGGTTAAGTGCTCCAGGGATATTTTTAAACGGCAGAGACCAGTTAATCTAAAAGTGACGCTCACACTTCCCGGCCGCGAGGAGCAGCTTGCCAGTTTAGAGTCAGGCCCTCCGCAAACAAGGAACCTGGAAAGCACAATTGAGGAGACCCAGGAAAAGGAAAGGTGGAGGGACAGGTGGTAAGTGAGCTTACCCCTCCCTGGGATCCCTGCCTGGAGAGCCAATGACCGTGTGGACGGGGGAGGGAGGGGGCTATCCTGCCCGGGGAGAGCAGCCCCTGCACAGAAGGGGGCAGGCGGGCCTTCGGGGGGGGGGGGGGGAATGAGAATTCCTGTTCCGTTTGCGGGGAGCCGATCTGAGGGCTGGAAGTGGAACCTAAATGAAGGAGAAGGGCCTCTCCTTGCTTCTATAAATGGTTATGTTGCTGGGAATCTCTGTGCAGGCTCTTGTCATCGGTTCCACCAACCAAAACGGTAGGGTTAGGTTTTAGGTTTACTGAAAAGGCAGTTGTGTTAATTTTTTTTGTTTCAAGATTTTATTTATGACAGAGCACAAGCAGGGGGGAGAGGGAGAGGGAGAAGCAGGCTCCCCGCTGAGCAGGGAGCCAACCACGTGGGGCTCGATCCCAGGACCTGGAGATCATGACCTGAGCCGAAGGCAGACACTTAACTGATAGAGCCACCCAGGCACCCCAAGGCTTCTGTCGAAAGGAAAACTATTCTGTTTCTTAAAGGTGTCCAATCTCTCAAACTGTTACTCATTTTTTTTTTTTTAAGTAGACTCTAGGGGCACCTGGGTGGCTCAGTCGATCGGCTCAGATCATGGTCTCACGATCGTGAGATAGAGCCCTGCATTGGGCTCTTCTGCACTCAGTGGGGAATCGGCTTGAGATTCTCTCTTTCTCCCCCTCCCTGCTCGCTCGTTCTGTCACAAATAAATAAATAAATCTTAAAAACAATAAATAAAAGCAGATTCTAAGATAAAGCATTTATAGTGCCCCTGTATCACTAGAAAGACATTTCATTTTTCTAAAGTGCACTACGAAATAAAAGTCAAGTAGCGTGGAGTAAAACAGGTCTCCCTGTACTATTCTTCTGCCTGTCCCTCCTCCTCCTGCTATGTACAGTTTGGTATAAGACTTCCCAGACCTTGGGGGCGCCTGGATGGCTCAGTCAGTTAAGCATCTGACTCTTGGTTTCAGCTCAGGTCATGAATTCAGGGGCGTGAGATGGAGGCCCAAGTCAGCCTCTGAGCTCGGTGTGGTGCCTGTTTGGAATTCTCCCTCTCTCGCTGCCCCCCGCCCCCCACTCTCTCGTTTCTAAAAACAAAACAAACTTCCCAGACCTGGTTTCTCAAAGACCTATTCTGTGCCTTCACCAGGTACACAACTATCTCTCACAATGATCATTATTATTATTTATTATTATTATTTTAATATCAGTGGGCTTCCATGTAAGTGGGGTGACCAACCATCCACAGTGGCCCAGGACTGACGACTGAGGGGATGTCCTGGGAAGCCAGTCTTTCCATTTAAAAACTGCAAGGTAGAGACATTGTTTTATAAACTGTTGTTTTTTGTTTTCCTTCGGACAGTGTCTTGGGAAATACCTAGAAGATGTGATTTCTTCACTGACTTCTCCGAGTTTTAAATGGGAAGACTCCAGCCGATCCTCAGTCATGTGATTGAAGGTACAAACATCCTCAGTTTATGAATTTATTTGAGCAGCTCGAGGAAGGCATTTTATGTTTATGCAAAGGAGGTTTTTAAAACATTTTTTTATAAAGATTTTATTTATTTATTTGGGGGAGAGAGAGCAGCAGAGGGGTGAAGGGCAGAGGGAGAAGCAGACTCCCCACTGAGCAGGGAGCCCGACACGGGGCTCGATCCCAGGACCCCGGGACCATGACCTGAGCTGAAGGCAGACCCTTAACTGACTGCGCCATCCAGGCGCCCTAAGACATTTTTTTTTTATTTTGACTCAGTTGACACACAGTGTTCATTAGTTTCAGGTGTGTACCTAGTGGTTCACCTTCTCTGTGTGCTCACAAGCATAGCCGCCGTCTGTCACCGTACGTCGCTCTCGCAGTATCATTAACTCCATTCTCTATGCTGTGCTTTTAGTCCCAAGACTTCTCCATTCCTTTACAGAGCCTTTCCCTTCTCCCATTTTGCCCATCCCCGCACCCCCTCCCCTTCTGGAAACCATCAGCTTGTTTTCTGTATTTATTGATCCGATTTGGCTTTTTATTCATTCACTTTTTTTAGATTCCACTTATGAGTGAGATCATATGGTATTTGTCTTTCTCAGTCTTATTTCACTTAGCACGATACTCCCTGACTCCATCCACGTTGTCGCAAACGGCAAGATTTCATTCTTTTCTTTATGGCTGAGTAATATTCCACTGTATCTATCTATAGATATTTATTTACAAATATATATATGTACACCACATCTTCGTTATCCATTTGTCTACTGATGGACACTTGGGCTGCTTCTTTATCTGGGTTATTGTAGATAATGCTGCAGTAAACATCGGGATGCATGTATCTTTTCAAATTAGTGTTTTCATTTTCCTTGGGTAAATACTTAGTAGTGCGATTACTGGATCATATGGTAATTCCATTTTTTAATTTTTTGAGGAACCTCCATCCTGTTTTCCAGAGTGGCTGCCCCAGTTTGCATTCCCACCAACAGGGCAGGAGGGTTCCCCTTTCTCCGCATCCTTGCCGACACCTGTTATTTCTTTTCTTTTTGGTTTTAGCCATTCTGACAGGTGGGAGGTGGTATTTCATGGTGGTTTTCATTTGTATTTCCCTGATGATGAGCGATGTTGAGCATCTTTTCGTGTGTCTGTTGGCCCTCTGTGTGTCTTATTTGGAAAAATGTCTGTTCAGGTCCTCTGCCCATTTTTTAAATCAGATTTTTTTTTTTTTTGGTGTTAAGTTGTATAAGTTCTTTATATATTTTGGATTATTAACCCTTATCAGATTTATCATTTGCAAATATCTTCTCCCATTCAGTAAGTTGCCTTTTTGTTTTTTTGAGTTTCCTGTGCTGTACAAAAGGTTTTTATTTTGATGTGGTCCCAATAGTTTATTTTATGCAAAGGAGTTTTTGGTTTTCTTGGTTTTGTTTTTGTTTTTTGCTTCTGCTCAGATGCTATGTAAGCTCTGTTTTATCACCTTTATATATGAGACATAAATTAGAGTATTACATGAGGTACTTGATCTTTAGGGGGCAATAGACATTTTAAGCTTTTCAAGTGGAGACTCCCTCAAAGTCTTATCCCTGTAGAAACTTTGCAATACCTTATTCTAAAGTTTCCTCTGAATTTTGACTCAAAAGATCTTTAGAGGAGTGTGCATCTGTACCCTGGGAAGCCTGGAAGAATGGTCAGAAATCATGCATTTTACCTTAAAACTTCATGCACGTTTCACATTCGATTCTAATAGATCTCTTTGTTATAACAATAGTAAACTTACTACCATGAAGTAAGAGGAGTCTCCAGGAAGATAGGATGGGTTTGTTTAGATTGTGTTAGACAATCCGGGCTGGGCACAACAGGGAACCCGAGGTACTGATTACTAAGTGGTTGGCATGCAGCAGGTGTTGAATTACGCACAAGGACAATCCTAGGACGAGTTGTTATTTACTCCATTCCCCAAACCAGGAAGCCGAGGTTTGGAGAATTCGCGTGACTGGCTCTGGTCGGTCACAAAACAAATGGCAGTCTCCACTTCAGCCCCACACCAGAAGTGGGGCTGTCTGGACCGTGCTGGGACCCCGGAATACAGCCTCACTTTTCAGCTAGCCCGGGATTGGTGCCACCCCTGTTGGACCCACTAACGCACCTTTTCAAATCAAATCAAATCAAATCAAATCATGGGTGAGAGTGATAAGGAAGGACAACCCTGCACACGCTCTCCCTTCTATTTGGAAGTAAATGGGTCTCAGGCTCCAGTGGTAACTAGAATAATTAGTTGCTGGAAACGCCCCTCTAAGCAGATCTTCCTTCCACACTGTTACAAGGAAGGCTGTGGTCTCTTATTTCCACATTCCCAACAAAGTGGGACTTAGGGGCCCTCCTGTTTGGAGGAATAACCCATGTAAGGTGGAGAAGGGGCTCTGGTTCCAGTTTGGGAAACATTGGGCTGCCCATAGGGAGCCCAGACCCTTTCTGGCAGACTTCTCAGAGCCTTGAATATACTGACCTGTGGTGGGACTCTCCAAAATGCAACTTTGGGATTTGGCAGCGATGGGGACCATCTTTCAGGGCTGGTGTCCCCCATTGGCACCTCCTGAGAAGCATGGAATAGTCTCATTTTGTACCTTCCTCAATTTTGCTTCAGAATTGCAGGAGGCAGGATCCTGCCATGGATAAATGTCTTAACAAGGCTTGAGCTTTTGTACAGGGCTCTAAGACAGCGTGTGTATGTGTGTGTGTACGGAGCCAGAGCCCAGCCTCCCAGGTTCTGGGTGGATTGGAACAGGGACATCTGCCAGCAGGCTGTTGCACTAACTCAGGCTTGGGGTGAGGTGGTGGCGGGCATCGGGGAAGCACGAAGAAAACACAGAGGCCCTGCAGCTGGTCAGTCACGTCCAGCTCTGCCACTTCATGATGTGACCTTGGGCAACAGATTCCTCCCCTGCCTCATCTCTTCATTTGCCAGAAGGGAACACGAACTTCCTAGAGTTTTTGTGGGCATGCAAAGGGATAGTAAGCATGAAGTGCATAATTTAAGACCTGGTATACAGTAAGTGCTTAACAAACATTAGCCTTTATTATCATTTAGCAATTTCCTCGGTTTGTTGAAGGATTGCTGCATGCCTTCCGCCGTGTCTACGCTCCATTTACCAAAGAGCCATGTTTTGGGAACCCTTGTTGCTGGGGAAGGGGTCAGGGAGCCTGTATCAGGAATGTTGGGAAATTTGTACAGACCTGGGTTTTAGGCCCCACCTACCCTCACAGAGTTGACTTTCTAATGGGGAAGACAGGTGTGCCCGTAGGTGCCCTCACACATAACTGCGGTCTGTGATGAGCGCCAGGAGGGAGAGGACAGGGAGCCCGAGGGCATAGGGCGGGAGCCTGACATTCGGGCATCTCTGGCAGCCCCTTGTGTCACAGGAAGAGGGAGGGAGCGGCGGGGGTGGGGGGGGGGATTCAGCTGCCTGTCCAAGGTGGTTGCCCACTGCCTGACCTTGACGCTCACACTCTCAGACTCACTGGAGCAGGAAGACCCTCCAGGGAGGCAGGAAGGATGGGCTGGACACAGAGGCGGACTTGGGCTAGGTGGAGGCATGATGCAGCCAACAGGTATTTCCTGACCCTTCCGTGTGCTGGGCCCTGCACTGTGGAGCCAGGGGCAGGACAGAGCCGGTCCTCGCCCCGAGAACCTTACATTCCGTGGCGGGGTGGGTGGGGGGGAGATGAGTGGGTGTATGGGTGACAACGTAGTGTCAGGTCAGCTTGTGGTAAGTGACATGAAGGAAAGGAACATGTCATCGAGAATAAGACCCACGGTGTCAGGGCAGGTCTGGGGTGGGAACACGGAAGCAAAGGCAGAAAAAGGAGCAAGAGATAACCATGCCAGGGGGCAGTGGTGGGAAAGAACATTCTGGATCATGGGCCCACAAACACAGAGGGCCTGAAGGGGGACCAGTAGCCGGAGAGTGGGGAGGGCCCAGATCTCCAGGGCCACGTGGACCACAAAGGAGTACAATGAAGAGCGACCGAGCATGTGAAATTCAGTTCAGCTGCCCACTGCCAGAGTGACTTGGGACAAGTTTAACTCTTGAACCCTGAGATTAGTCTTCAATTCAACACCAAAAAGAGGCTTCTCATACTACTGATCTCACAGAGTGGGATGAGGTGGTGATTATAAAATGCTTAGTACAGAGCCTGGCACATAGTAAATACTAATAAATTTTAACTGTTAGTACCGATATACAGGTTTTTATCAGACAGGGTGCTTAACTTTTTGGTATAGAAAACAAGTTAACTTTTTTCTTTTTAAGATTGATTGATTTATTTGAGAGAGAGGGTGTGCACACACAAGTGGGAGGGGCCGGGAGAGGGACAGAGAACCTGCAGCAGACTCCATGCTGAGCGCAGAGCCCGACCCGGGGCTTGACTTGGGGCTTGATCCCACAACCCTAAGATCACAGGATCACACCCTGAGCCAAAACCAGGAGTCTCAATCAGCTGCTCCGCCCACGTGCCCCAACTTAAAAAATAAAAAACAAAAAAACACATTCAGAGGTAGAGTGAATAGCACAGTGAGCCCCTCTCTATTCACCACCCTCTTCAATAACCGTCAACTTTCTGCACTTCTGGTTTCATCTACCCACACATACAGCCTTTTCCCCTACGTTTTCCCCATTTTACTGTGAAAAATTTCAAACCTACAAGGAAGTTGAAAGAATTGTATGGGAGCACCCATACACCCATCACATTTCACGTCCATTGCCGACATCATCAGAACCTTTCTCCCTGAGTACTAACTGCATACTGTCATTAACTAGAGTGCTGGGGTCCTCCGGGGGTGGGATGTGGGGATTGTTTTCAAGCAAATCTCGGAGCCAGATAAATAACTGTAGTGCATATCTGTAAAAGAGATGGACTTTTAAAAAACCATCGCCATGACTGTTTCCAACACCATTACCGGCATTTCCTTAACCCAGTACCCAGTTCATGCTCCACACCCTCTGTCTCAGAGATGTTGAACACTCGTTCTGTTCCAATCAGGACCCACAAAAAGGGTCCTATTAAGTCTCTCTTCATCTGTAATAACCACCCCGCTGCCTTTATTAAACGCCAGTTACTTATTGAAGAAACTCGGTCATTTGTCCCACGGAATTTTCCACATTTTGGATGTGGCTGATTACGCATCTCTCAAGCGTCCTTTAATGTGTTTATTAGTGCTCAGGTCTTGAGGCTTGAATCAGTTCAGGTCCAAACCCTTGGCAAGACTACTTCAGCATGCTGCCGTGTCGTTGTGTGCTCTCCACTGCATGGTGTCGAGAGGAACATAATGTCAGGTTAGCCCGCTGTCAGGGATGTGAACTCCTCGGTGCACGTGGGAACGAGCATCAGCCTGATCTCCCTTGTAGAGTCCCCAGCGGCCCTTCACTGAATAGTTTGCAAGCCATGGACGATCAAAGCCCTACCTAGGTCAATGTTATTTACTGGTTGCAAATGTGGTTTCCTGCTTGCCTCCATCCTCGTGCACTTACTAGCTGTCATTCTATAACATATGACTCTCATCCACCATCTGAAATACAGAGCATTTTCCTACAGGAAAGGCAGGATAAGTGCTTGAATGCATCCTTTTTTTTTTTTTTAAAGTCCGTTTTCAGGGTCATGAGTGGTGCCATTGGGAGCTCCCGAGGTGTCAATGAGGTTTTTGTTTTGAGGAACATGGTGACCACATGATTTTCGAAATTGCTTGGATGTATTTCAATCCACCGCAGTGATCACCTTCTTATGGGCCCAGGGCCCTACTTTGGCAGGGCAAGCCCCTTCAGGGTCCTTGCTTTTAGAGAGGACAAGAAATCTCAGCTCACTGTGTATATTTCTGCCCCAGCCCTGGAGTGAGCCATTTCCCCCAAGCAATCCTGGTTCCTTTTAGTGGGAAACATACTTAGAAATCATAATCTGGGACAAGGAATGTTTTACAGGTTCCTCCTGTGAATCGTGGATTGGGGTCAGGGAGCTGGGTCAAGAGGCTTGTACGGTGGTTCAAGTAAGTGATAACAGGGGCTTGACCTTGATCTTAGGTAAAGCAGTCAGCACCATGCCTGGTGTGTCATGGAGAACATGATAAATATTAGAACACTCTTTGTTTGCGTTCTTTATATTAGTTCATGTAAACCTCACCAAAAAGTCTCTGAGGAAGGCAATCTTCTCATCCCCACTGAATACACAAGAAAACCAAGGCTCAGAGAGGTGAGGAAATTTGCTGAAGGTCACACGGGTAGTAAAGAGCAGACATAAAACTTGGAGCTAGCCAAACCAGATTCCATACTCCAACCAATACACTGGGTCTTAATTTCAAACTCAGAAATGACCTAGATTAGTTTCTGGCAGAAAACGTGACCATCCAACCAGTAAATAACAGAAAACGTGTTAAACTGGGATTCCAGCAAGGGTCTCCAGGACCGGGCCATGCTTCAGACCCTCTCCCTGCCCCAAGGGGTTTCTGCAACTGTGCCCTTTAGCAGGTGCAAACGGCCCTCGAGACTGCTCTTGGTGCCCTCTGTCCACACAACCTACAAGTTCTCCCAGGCACATGTTCTCATGACTTAGTCTTTTACCAGAGCCCTTGTGAGGTTGGCATCATTCACAACTGAAGAGCTGAGGTCCAGAGATTCAAATACGGAACCAACACTGCAGAGTTTCCTGGCTGCTGGCAGTGCCATGGCTCGAACCCTCAGGCCCTCTGATTCTGTGTCTAGAGTTGTTTTTGCTTTTCGTTCTGGAAGGGACAGGACAGAGGAGACGGTGCTCCTTTTTAGAGAGGCTAATCACCCGTGGGGCTCTGTCAATTCCTCCCAACATTTGCAACCAGATTGCCAAAGCTGGTGGGAAATGCTGGGCAGCCTCGGAGGAGAGCAACTGTCCCCAGGTCAGGTTGATTCAGGCTGGGAGTTACATTACCGCTTTTCAGGCTGGATGGTGCACTGGCCCTGCCCCAGGACTAGGCTTGGGGGAGGCCCTCAGCCAGCAGAGCCAGGGGCTGTTGGTGGAAGGGATACCCACCACATCTCAGCTCAAAATCAGGGAGAAGGCTTGCTCGACAAAGCCCCCTGGTCTCCAAGGCAGGGGCTTCTCAGCACAACCCTGAGTAGGAACGTTAATGAGAAAAAGAACTACAGTAATCACAGTAGCTCCTGATAGCATGCTCCATTTATGCCAAGCTAAGCAGTCTACCTACGTGAGTTCATTGACTTGCCCTTCAGGGTGCTGAGGTTGGTCCTGTTACTACCCCCATTTTACAGATGGGACAACTGAGCTTGGGTTCACTGCTCTGCCTGCGGTCACATTGTGGGTGGTGAGCTGATTCTCCAGGCAGTCAGAGCACAGAGTCTGTTAACTCTTGCACTGTAGCTCTCCATCACTCCGAGAAGGAGGTGTGAATCCCTTACGCCTCTCGTGACCCTGCAGAGTCATTTGTCCCTGTCTGCTGCTCCCCCCCCCCCCCCGCCCTCCACCCCTTTCTCAGCGCCAGGCAGGCTGTTTGGTTCCTGGAAAGCGCCAGAGTTGCTGGCTTCTCCCGCTTCTAGGCTTTTGTACTGCCTGCACCGTAGGCCGCCAACACTCTTCCTCCACCTTCCTGCACGTCCAACCATCGACTTTGGCAGTCTCTACAAGGATGGCTCAGGTGGGGACCCGCCCCTCAGGCATTTCTCCAAGGCAGGTGCCCAGGTAGAACCGTTCGGGCTGATTTTGCCTGGGTCAGCAGGTCAACCCCATAAAAAATTGGGCTCGACTCACCAGGTGTTCATGGAGCACCTGCAGTGAGCCCGGGAAAACTGAAATTCACCAGCTTTTCATAAATATGTTTTCCTCCCCGAAGTTGTCCCCAGATCGGTGGCCACTGATGCTGTACACCTGCTCGACCCTCAGATCAGATAGTTTGGGATTTGGTACCAAAGTATAGACATCTGTGCTTACTCGAATGGTTCTTGGGCATCTCCAGAGACCCAGATATTCTGACAAGTGATTAGTTTGAGAACTATCGACTCTCCCTGGTTCTCATTTCCGGACTTCGGATTCCACCTGTCGAAGAAGGTAGCCAGTAGATCAGTCGAATCAACAGCCTGCCCACCTCCCCTGCTTACAAATGTAGGCTTTGGAGTCAGGCAGAGCAGGGTTTAATTCCATGTACTTCCAAGCTGTGTGACTTGGGGCGAGTTGCTCCCCTTTTCTGGGCATTGGGTTTCATGCTCATTCTGTGAAACGGGATGAGAATACTACTTCCCCTGGGGCACCTGGGTGGCTCAGTCAATGAAGTGTCTGACTCTTGGTTTCCTCTCAGGTCATGGTGTCAGGTGCATGTGATCGAGCCCTGCGTGGAGCCCCATGAGCTCCATGGGGAGTCTGCTTCTCTCCCTCCCTCCTCTGCCCCTCCCCTCCCCTCTCTCCAAAATAAATAAATTCATCTTAAAAAAAAAAAAAGAATACTACTTCCCCTGCAGGACTTCTGTGAGGAGTAAACAAGAACCTGAACACAGGACAGTCGCTGCGATGGAAGGCGTCGCTGTGTTACCTATCAGCATGAGGTGCTTTAGCATTTGTGGTTAGGGAGTTAGGGTTGAAGTTAAGAGTTGGGTGAAGGTTGAAATTCTCTTGCTCTCCCTGGGTACTTTTCCTTCTGGGGTGAGGAAGCAGGACATCTCACCTGCCTAGTGCCCTCAACCCAATCACAGGGGAAGGCGAGATTCTTGAATTAATCCCTTCCTCCCCTGTGAGCTGCACCATCACGTGTCTTCTTCAGATGCAAAGAATATTAAAGAGAACAATGAGTATCCTTCACAGTAGAACACTGCTAATTGCTGCTTCTGGTTAAGTAACTTTGTCAGAGCCCCCATCTTCATCCAGTGGAGTTATTAATTCACCATGTAGCATGGTGCCAAGAGCAAACTCCTCAGGGAGTGGCCCTGACGCCTGACCGGTGGCACACGGGTGCCTGTTACCCAAATGTGAGTCCATGGTATGCATTTGTGGAGGAGAACGCTCAGCAGAATCCACACTGTCGGTCATCTGCCTTGTTCTTTGCATTTCGCTGCACCAAGAAGGGGAAGGTTGTGTTCAGTGACTACACAGGTCTTGGCTGGTCCTTCTCCTAATCCTCTGAGGTGGGTGGGGCTTTGTCCTTTCCCTTCATTTTCTAGATGGGGAAACTCAGGCTCATGGAGGGAATGTGATGTGTCCGAGATGACACTCTGTGGGGTGGTGGGGGTGTCATTGCGGTGACTCAGCCTACCCTGGGCTCGCAGCGCGGCCACTCATGGCACTTCCTGGGATGAATCACTCCAGGCATTGTACTCTGTGTCCTGCATGGGTGATCACCTTGGACTCCTGACAACCCTGTCTCATTAGGGATGTCCTTACCCTACATTGCAGATAGCGACCTGAGGCTCAGGGAGGGTATTGCGCAAGGCTAACCCTGCTTGTAGGGGCAGAACGGATAGGTAAACCCAGTTTAACCTCCAGGGCACCACACGAGGCGCTCAAGGATGGTAGATTTTTGCTGTGAATGGTGCCTTGGTATAGAAGGAGCACTGGCCTGAAACTGAGACCTTAGCGCTGGTCATGGCTATGTTGCTCATTTCATGTGGGACCTCTGGCCTCTGCTCGTTTAAAAATAAGGATGCTGGCCTCGCTGATCCCCAAGTGTCCCCTCCTAGGCTGCAGGTTGGAGCAGGTGGATTTTTGGGAAACACAGTGGCCTGTGATACCCCCATTCCTACTGGCTGGAGTGCAGGTTAAGGTATCCACTAGCCATCTTGGAATGCTCGCGTGGCTAGCTCCTATCACCTTCATTATCTCTGAATTAGCAAAAGGCCCTTGCGCCATCCACCTGCCAGCTGAAGGGTTCTTGGCTGCCCACCCTTCGCCCTGACATTCTGCTTCTCTTTCCATCACGCCTCACTTGGCCAAATCCCAGCAAAGTGTCTGACGGGTAAACACATAGGAACAGGAGACACTTGTGATTAGGGGAGCATGTTCTAGAGACAGATTTGGGCAAGAGGGTGATTGTATAAGCGGTGAAGTAGACCTAAGTACAGGAATGTGGCAAGCTAGTGGGGGAGGTGGCCTTATGGGCTGGCCCTTAAGTAGCCGAGCTTGAGGTCAGGGGAGGGTTGAACACGGACCTTCACGAGTGGCTTATATTTGCGGGTGATGAATAAGAACATGGCTGACTTGGGTGAAAATTTGCCCCCATTGGAGCACCAGCTCATCCAGACTCCTCCCCCCATGGCCCGATGCATGACACCAGCCTCCTGCTGAAAGGTGACACCCTGCAGGCTGGGTTCCCCTAGTCACCTTGTGGGCGCCTGTCAGATCCACATGACAACGAGCTGGTGGACGTGGGCACAGCGATGGTAAGTGGCAGCACACACCTAAGAGTTCATCTTGGTGGGAGGAAAAATCTGAGTGTGACATGGGATTGCTGGTCGAACACTGACATTTTGCCCCCCTCGGTCCCTCGCAGCCCCGGCCGGGTCTGGGTGTGTGTTGCCGCGGTAGGGAGCTGCTGGAAAGCAAATCATGACCCCCACTGGCCCCCTCCGGTCTCCATTTGGTCACTGCGCCGCACTTGTTGGTACCAAGTGGTTTCCTGCATTCACGATAACCAGAGCCACGATTGTTCTGACACCTGGTAGCTATTGCTTGGGTTTGGTTGGCAAGAAACAAAAATAGCTTTGGCTGAGCTCGGTTTTCAGGTCAGCTGGATTATTTCAGTGAAGGGCAGCAGCTTGGCATGGCATGGTCCACAGAGCTTCGCCGGGAGGACTCCTCTGGCCTTTACTGCTCATAGGATCACACCACCTACACAGTGCTCCTCCTGGACCACTGTGCATGTCTGGCGTTGTTAGTTTACACATCGCTCTGCTGCTCCATCTTCCAGGGACACATCCAGGTGTCTGGTTTTATGATCATATCCATGTGCTGGTTGTAACACCGCCCCTTTTATGGAATTTATTTATATCCACTTTCGGTGGGGGCGGAGCAGTGCTAAAGGTATGGGTGTCGGGGCTGGATTTGAGCAAAGTCAAGGTGCTGAGCTTCTCTGAGCCACAGTTTACTGAACTGTGAAATGGAAGTAAAATAATGACAACAGCTGTAGTAATATCCATCACAGTCGTTCCAAGGATTGGAGGCTGGCAGGCTTTCTACACTCACGATGTGTACCTCCGTGTAAGTGTTCTGTGTCTATAGCACGTATCCCAAGAGCAGATAAATGCAGGTAAATGGGGCAAGAGTGAGTATCCCCATTTTTACAGATGGGGAAACTGAGACCCAGAGTTTGGAAGCTTTCTCAAACAGTTCCCCCTTTTGTTTCCGTATACTCACTGGGGTAAAGTTCTCGTGGGGTGGCCTTTGGATCCCACATCATTACTCTGCAAAAAAAAAAAAAAAGAAAAAAAAAGAAAGGGGACATAGGTTTTTCTCTTCAGGTAACCCCTGCAAGATCGGTGTAGGGTGTTAGCTCCATGGCCCCTTTCAGAATAAGAGCAGATCTTCAAGGATTTGCTGGGTGGGAAAGGGGATCCGAGCTGGAGAGAATTGCTGGTCACTCCATTCTTCTTTTTTTTTTTTTTTTAAGATTTTATTTATTTATTTGAGAGAGAGAGAGCAAGCAAGAGCGAGCACAAGCAGGGTGAAGGGCAGAGGGAGAAGCAGACTCCCCACTGAGCAGGGAGCCCGATGTGGGACTCGATCCCCGGACCTGGGATCATGACCTGATCTGAAGGCAGACGCTCAACCGACTGAGCCACCCAGGCGCCCCAGGTCACTCCATTCATCAGAGGTTCCAATGTAGAGCTTGTCAGCTGCCTGTGCCACCCCTCAGTCGCCTACCTACCATGCGTGTACCCCGCCGGCCTTTCTCAATGGCTCCTATGTTTCCAGGCAGTGACTGACATGCTTTTCTCTTTGGGGTAAGGAGATGCCAGCATTTCAATTTTATACACTCAACTCTTTCTTAGATCCCACAATTTCAAAAGTGCCCATTTAAGATGTGCCTCAGGTTGGCCGCATGGGTATAAAGTGCCCTGCGTGACCCTCTACTTTGGAGCTGTTGTAGAGACACGGCCGGACCCCCTGGCATTCCTGATACAGTTTCGAAAATTCCTAAATTCAAAATTCAAAAACCAAAATTCCAGCTTGCCTCCGGCCATCAGGTGGCACTCAGTGTGTGTGTGCACCTGGATTTATCATTCATTCAGTACACGCTTTTGGGGTACTTACCACGTACCCCGTACCAAGCTGAAATGAAATGACAATTGGTCCATGTCTGCAAGGGCCCCCAGATGGGCCGGGGGAGACCAGCGAATGCTGTTTCTCTGCTGTGTTGTCTTCATTGCCACAGTGGAAGGCGACTGACTCTTCTCCGCCGCCACGCCCTCCTGCCTGGGAGGGATCCAGCCCTCTAACCTGTTGGGCTGCCAAGGGAGCCAGAAGCCTTTGCAACATTTTTTGGTGATGCCATCTGCCAATAATTAATTTCCAAATCTGTCCTCAGGAGGCATGTGTGAGCCCACAGTTTCAGGACGTTGACCTTTCTTGCTGACACTTTTTAAACTTTTTGTGAACTTGCTGTGTGCCAGAGATGAGTCCCCAGAAGGACCTCACCTGTCCCCAGGAGGATCTCACCATTTGGAAACAGTAGGGAAGGAGGGAGTAGACCTGGGGGTTTAGACCAGTGGTTGTCGCCCAAGGGCGATTTTGTCCCCTGAGATGTTTGGCAAGGTCTGGAGACATGAGGGAAGGGGTGCTCCTGGCATCTGGTGGGGGGAGGCCAGGGATGCTGCTGAGCACCCTACAAGGCGCAGCACGGCCCCCACCACCGAGAATGCTTCTCTCTCTCTCTCTCTCCTTTCCTCCCTTCCTCCCTCCCTCCCTCCCCCTCTCCCTCCCTTCCTTCCTTCTTTCCTTCCCCTCTTTCTCTGTCCCCCTCTCTCTCTGATTGTAGTCACCCTTGTGGCTGTGAAGTGGTACAATGCAGTTCTGATCTGCATTTCCGTAGTGATGGATACATCTTTCCATGAGCTAGTGGCCATTTGTATGTCTTCTTTGGAGAGATGTCTGTTCAAGTCCTTTCTTCATTGTAAAATCAGGTTGTCTTTTTGTTGTTAAGTTGTAAGACTTCTGTACATACTCTGGATACTAAACCGTTATCAAATATGTGTTTTAACAGATATTTTCTCCCATTCTGTAAGCTGTCTTTTCACTTTCTTGAGAGAGCCCTTTGATCACAAAAGTGTTTAATTTGAATGAGGCCCACTTTATCTATTTTTTTCTTTATGCTTATGCTTCTGGTGTCACATCTGAGAATCCATTGCCAACTGCAAGGTCACGACAATTTACTCTTATGTTTTCTTTTAAACTTTTTGTGGTTTTAGTTCTTATATTTAGGTTGTTGACTTAACCTTATTTTTTAAAAAAGATTTATTTTATTTATTTATTTATTTATTTGTTTGTTTGTTTGTTTATTTATTTATTTTAGAGAGAGTGAGAGCATGAGCAGGAGGGGCAGAGGGAGAGAGAATCTCAAACAGACTCCATGCTGAGCACAGAGCCCGATGGGAGGCGGGGGGGGGCGGGGGGGCGCGCGGGGAGCCTCAGTCTCACGACCCTGAGATCATGACCTGAGCCAAAATCAAGAGTCAGATGCTTAACCGACTGAGCCACCCAGGTGCCCTAGTTGTTGACTCATTTTGAGTTAGTTTTTGTGTATGGTCTAAGTTAGGAGTCCAACCTCATTCTTTTGCTTGTGGAAATCAGTTGTCCCAGAACCATATGTTGAAGGGACTATTCTTTCCTCTTTGAATCATCTTTTTTTTAAAATTTTTTTAAAGTTTATTTATGTTCTTTAGTAATGTCTATACCCAACATGAGGTTTGAACTCACAACCCTGAGGTTAAGAGTTGCACGCTCTTCTGATTGTCCAAGTTCCCCTCCCTGCCATCGAATGGTCTTGATAGCTTCATCAAAAATCTATTGGCCATAGTTTTATGGGTTTATTTTGGGACTTTTCTTTCTGTTCCATTGGTCTAGATGTGTGTCCTTATGCCAGTACCGCACTATTTTGACTGTAGTTTCACAGTAAGTTTTGAAATTGGGAAGTGTCAGTCCTCCAACTTTGTTCTTTTTTAAGATTGTTTTGGCCATTTAGGTTCCCTTGCAGTTCTGTATCTGTATCTTGCTTCAGGTAGTGGGGCCACCTTAACAATACAAAGTCTTCCAATCCATGAGCATGGGATGGCTTGCATTTATTTAGGTCTTCTTTAATTTCTTTCAGCAATGTTTTGTGCACCAGCATTGTGCAGGTCTTTCACCTCCTTGGTTAAATTTATTCCTAGATATTTTATTTTTTTTGGATGCTATTGTAAATGGAATTGTTTTCTTTTTTTTAAGATTTTATTTATTTGAGAGAGAGAGCATGCGAGTGCACAAACGGGAGGAGAGGGAGAGGGAGAAGCAGGCTCCCAGCTGAGCAGGGAACCCAATGGGGGGCTCGGTCCCAGGACCCTGGTATCACGACCTGAGCCAAAGGCAGATGCTTAACTGACTGAGCCACCCAGGTGCCCCTGGAATTGTTTTCTTAATTTTCTTTTCAGATTGTTCATTGTTGGTACATAGAAACACAATGAATTGATCTTGTATCCTACAATTTTGCTTAGCTTGTTTATTACTCCTATTTGGATTTTTTTGTATGTGTGGATTCTTTAGGATTTTCTATACACAGGTATCTCCCGCTTTTTGAAAGTTCACGTTATGCCACTTTGCTTTTGTAAAAGACCTACATTAGATCTACATTAGTGGCTGTTTTTGCTAACCGGAAGAAATCAGAAGAGGATTTTTGCTTTTAGGAGAAAAGGTGAAAGGTGAAAATGGCATTCAGCGTTTGTTTTGCAGAGAGCTGTTAAAGAGGCAGCACATACCCTGAGCAGTGGCCGTAGCACCGCCAAGCTCCTTTGGCAAGAACTACACTCAGCATCTCCAGCCTCAAGCCACCATAGGTTTGAACTATGTCTGTGAGCATCTGAGCTTTGTCTTGATTTATTTTGTGCATCCATTAGCAAGATGTGTCCTAAGCTACCCAGAAAAGAGAGGTTATTTTATGGGTCTAGCAATGCTCAAAAATGTTTCCATATAAATTAATGGTAATTTCTTCTTTGCTTTATGCCATTTCAACTTAGGAAAGTTTTCATAAGAACCTCTCTACTTTTGGGTGGCAGGGAAACCTGTATATGATCATGCCGACAATGATTAAAGATGATTTTCTCTCTTTGTTTCCAATTTGAATGGCTTTTATTTCTTTTTCTTGTCTAATTGCTTTGGCTCGGACCTTCAGTACAAAGTTTAATAGCAGTAGTAAAAGTGAGCATCCTTGTTTGTTCCTGATCTTAGGGGAAAAGCTTCCAGTTTTTCACCACAGAATATATGTGAGCTGTAGGTTTTTCATGAATGTGCCTTATTACATTGAAGTTCCTTTCTGTTCCTACTTTTCTGACTTTTTTTTAATCACGAAAGGGTGTTGTATTTTGCCAAATGCTTTTTTTGGTGTTAATCGAGGTGAGCATGTTGTTTCCCTCTTTGTTCAATGAACGTGGTTTGTTACGTTGATTGACGCTGAACCACCCTTGACTGGCTTTTCTTTAAAAAGAAACTTGATGGCCTTAAAAGACAAACCCTCTTTTTTTTTTTTAATTTTTTTATTGTTATGTTAATCACCATATATTACATAATTTGTTTTGGTGTACTGTTCCATGATTCATTGTTTGTTCATAACACCCAGTGCTCCATGCAGAATGTGCCCTCCTCAATACCCATCACCAGGCTAACCCATCCCCCCACCCTCCTCCCCTCCAGAAACCTCAGTTTGTTTTTCAGAGTCCATCATCTCTCCTGGTTCGTCTCCCCCTCTGACTTACTCCCCTTCATTCTTCCTCTTCTGCTATCTTCTTCTTTTTCTTTTTTCTTAAAATACGTTGCGTTATTTGTTTCAGAAGTACAGATCTGTGATTCAACAGTCTTACACAATTCACAGCGCTCACCGTAGCACATATCTTCCCCAATGTCCATCACCCAGCCACCCCATCCCTCCCACCCCCGACCACTCCAGCAACCCTCAGTTTGTTCCTGAGATTAAGAATTCCTCATATCAGTGAGGTCATATGATACACGAAAAGACAAACCCTCTTGATCCTAGGTATAACTTGGAAAATACCCTTGACAACATTTCGGCAAATTCTGTTGTACAAAGTCTGCAGGAAGTATTCAGATCATGCAGTTCTGGGAAAACTTGAAAACTTTTCCCCTTAAGAACATAATGTTGAAATTTAAAAAGAAAAAACCTTTTAGATACTAAATTGATATGCTTGAACTTTGCGATCCTGCTTTTTATTTTTTAGTACTTCTGTTGTTCTGAAATTTCAACATGTTCAGTTTGTGTTTTTGTTTGCTTCTTTAAAAATATTTACTTCTGGGGCGCCTGTAGGGCTCAGTCAGTTAAGCATATGCCTTCGGCTCAGGTCATGATCCCGGAATCTGGGGATCGAGCCTTGCATCAGGTTCCCCACTCAGTGAGGCATCTGCTTCTCCCTCTGCCCCTCCCCCTGCTTGTGCTCTCTCTCTGTCTCTCACATATTCTTAAAAACAATATTTACTTCATTAAAAAAAAAAGATTTTATTTATTTGACAGAAACATTACGAGAGAGGGAACACAAGCAGGGGGAGTGGGAGAGGGAGAAGGAGGCTTCCTGCCGAGCAGGGAGCCCGATGCAGGGCCCGATCTCAGGACCCTGGGATCATGACCTGAGCCAAAGGCAAACGCTCAATGACTGAGCCACCCAGGAGCCCCAACAATATTTACTTCAAATAGCAATGATCTACTCATTAATAGGACAGAGTTAGTGTGGCAGGAAGAGGCATGGTAAGAAATCTGAATTCATGTATTTGACAAAATTAATTTCAGTCTTTTGTTAAGCTCTCACTTTTTAAAAAAGATGATATTTATTGATTTGAAAAGGGAGAGAGAGAGAACATGAGCAGGGGCAGGGGGAGAGGTGGAGGGTAAGGGAGAAGCAGACTGCCTGCTGAGCAGAGAGCCCAACTTGGGGCTTGATCCCAGGACCTGGAGATCACAACTTGAGCTGAAGTCAGGTGCTTAACCATCTGAGCCACCCAGGTGCCCCACGCTCTCACTTGTTACTGGATACTGTTCTAGACCCTGGAACAGAACAGACTCCCCTTGGCCTTGCTGGGTTTTCATTCTAATTATAAGCATACCCCATGCCAGGTATACTAGTGCTAGGAAGAAGATAAGGCACCGTGCCCTTCCTCCTTCCAGAACCATGATGATGATTCTGACAGTAATAGAGGAATACAATGATGATGATGGTGGTGATGGTGAAGATGATGATGACAAAAGCAACAGTCTGTTTATATCTATGAATTGGAATATAGTGCAGGGTCTTTTGTTTCTTTTTCGACTGCAGCTTTATTGGGATATAATTCATATACCATCCAGTTCACTCATGTAAACTACATACTTCAGTACATTCACAGAGTTGTGCAACCATCACTACAATTTTATTTATTTTATTTTATATTTACTTTATTTTATTTTATTTTTTCTATCACTACAGTTTTAGGACATTTTCACCCTCCAAACAGAACCCCTGTACCCTTTAGCTCCATCCCACCAGCCCTAGGCAACCACTAATATTTCTGTGTCTATGAATTTGCCTATTCTGGGATATATGGAATCGTACAGTGTTGTCTTTTAGGACTGGTTTCTTTCACTTGACATAATGTTTTCAAGATTCGTCCATGTTGTAGCAATTCCAGTGATCCATTCCTTTTTTTTTCTTTTTAAGATTTTTTTTTTATCGGGGCGCCTGGGTGGCTCAGTTGTTAAGCGTCTGCCTTCAGCTGAGGTCATGATCTCAGGATCCTGGGATCGAGCCCCACATCCAGGCTCCCTGCTCAACAGAAAGCCTGCTTCTCCCTCTCCCACTCCCTCTGCTTGTGTTCCCTCTCTCGCTGTGTCTGTCAAATTAACAAAATCTTTAAAAAAAAATTTAAAAAAAAGATTTTTTTAAATGTGTTCATTTGAGAGAGAAAGCGCGCAAGCAGGGGGAGAGGCAGAGGGAGAGGGAGAAGCAGACCCTCCACTGAGCAGGAAGCCTGACATGGGGCTCCATCCCAGGACCCTAGGATCATGACCTGAGCCAAAGGCAGATGCTTAACCATCTGAGCCACCCAGGTGCCCCTCCATTCCTTTTATTTACAACTGTGTGATATTCCATTGTATGAATAGATCACCTTTTTTTTAAATCCATTTTTCAGTTAATGGACATTTGGATTGTTTCTACTTTCTGGGTTTTATGAGTCATTAACAAGAGTCCTTTAGCAGGCATGATCTGTTTTTCTCTTCCATGCATGTTTCTGATTTTTGGTGAGCATGTGTTCATGTACCCAAATTAGTGGTGAGAAACTGACATCCAGAGGCGTTCAGGAATGTGCCCAGGGCCACAGACAACATGGTGGGCAGGGCTGCTTTGTCCACTGCCTTTTGCCTCTGGTGCTCCCAGCTGAATACACAGAACCCCAGCTGCCGTGAGGCCCTTTAAGAGGAAATAACTCAATTTCGTAGACTCTAAAATGTCTTTCCTTTTTTTTCCTTACAGGTTTTTTGAATGATATTGCTTCTTTTTCTATCTTATTTGATTTTCTCCTGCTTGACCTTTTCCTGGTTAAAAATCTGGGGGAAAATGACGGACTCAAAGCAAGTCACCAAGAGTAAATCAGAAGGGAGCTCTATCCCAAGCCAGGAGCCCTTTCCAGCCTCAGACAGCTCAGGGGAGCCACCCCAGAAAATTGAGGACCGCAGCCCTCTGCCGGAGACTCCTGACCAGGCTGAGCCAGCCTCCCACAAAGGTCCCAAAGATGCCTGTCGGCAAAGAACTTCCAGGCCACCCCCACACCAGAACCCCCCAGGAAATCCCTCTTCCTCAGATAGCACCCCCGCAGTGCTCCAAGCCAATGGGACAGGGACCAAAGGCCTGAAGACCCCAGATACCAATGGCCTATCATCTTCAGCCAAGCCCCAGGGCCAGCAAGCCAGACCCCTCTCCAAAAAAGACGAAAAGCAGGAGTACATCAAGAGGCAGCTGATGACCAACTTCATCCTGGGATCCTTTGATGACAATTCCTCCGATGAGGACCCTGGCACTGGCTTGTTCCGAGAGTCTTCCCGGAAGGGCAGCCGGCCCAGCCTGGGGACCCTGTCCCTGGAGGCTGCTCAGACTGTAGGCGAGTTCGAGAACCCAGTCCCTGCTATAAGGTAACTTGACCTAAGTCCTCATAAGTGGGAGGTGCAGAGTTAGGGTGGGGGGCTGCCCCTTCCCCACTCAGTCAAGCCGTCCGCTGATGCCCACGTGTCTTGAGGGTAGTTACGGGAAATGCAGAAACCATAAGCCTTGCCTTCTTCCTTCCTTCCTTTCAAAATTATTTATTGAGCATCTACTGCATGTACAGGGCCGTGTGCCAGGAGACTGCTTTTAGAAGAGCTTGGCCTTGTTGGGGAAGACAGCCTTGTGTGTGACTCATCATAATTTAAGCCGAATGCGTGAAGGCTGACCTGAGCCACCCGGGACAGTGAGGGAGGGACAGTTTCCCTGCCTCCTGAAGAGACATTCATTTATTTGTTCGTTGGTCCTTTCAATGGGTAACTGACAACTGGAATACATGCCTTCCTCTCAGGGTGCCTTCAAAGCAGAAACTCAGATACGTTCGCTGCAAACCAATGCCCGTCGGTCCACTATGGGTGGGAGTATGTCCTAGGTGTGCAGTTGGTGGCTTTGTTTTTGTCCTTGTGTTCAAGCTTTGCCACCTCCCTTCCCCAATTACAAACAGAATATAGTAGTTCCGGGTGGAAAACTCGGGAAACAGACAAGCAGGGAAAAGAAAAGAGCCATCAACCATCACTTCGCCAGTCGGAGAGCTCTCTGCCCCCCTTCCAGTGTCTCTTCCCTCCTTCTGGTCTGTTCCCTCCTCTGGGGATAGAACCTCACTGGCTGTTCTTTTCAGCACCTCTTGTACTCTCTCTCCCAAACGTGAAAAGCCTGGACGAGGAGGTGGCTTCATCCATAGGCACCCATGTTCCCAGGGAGCTTAATTTGAACCCTGGTGACTGGAAGTAGAAGGTAGAGAAAAGAGAAAAAGCTAGTGTTCCCCGTCCTGACGATCTTCAGGGGGATGCTAGTTTGAGGTTCAGGAAGGGTTCAAGGAAGGGAAGGCTTCAGGGTCTGGTACAAAGTGTGAGAACCAGAGTTGGTTCAGCCTTGGCTCTGCCACCCCCCACTGTGTGACCTTGGTCATGGCATTCATCTCTCCTGGCCTCAGTTCCTCATCTGGAAAATGCTCAAGGGATTCAGTGGGATAATGTTTGTAAAGTATGCATGGAGTTGGGTACAGAGTAGGTACTTAATAAGCAGTAGATTCCCCTACAGCTCCTTTCCTTGGCTTGTTCTTTGTCCCCCGCCCCCCAGCACCCGCTTCACCCATCACTTTACAGTTTATATCAATTATCCATTGGTCCCTTAGGATAACAGTATAAGGCTGGTGGCGGTGGATCCCCATTTTGCAGATGATAAAACTGGGGCTCAGAGGTGAAGTACATTTCCCAAGATCACACAGCTGGGAAGGGGCAGAGCCAAGCTTTGGGGCCAGGTCCGCCAGACTGCAGACGTGGGTCCACCATGCTGCGGTGTGGTCCCTCCAGTGATGGCCAACATTCACACTCCTCTGAACTGGTTCTTAACTTCAGTGTGACAGTTTCGACAGGGATTAGGGAAAAGCAGATTAAATGAATTCACCCAAACTGACAAACATCAGAGATTATGTTAGAAGTGGATGTCCATCCCGGAGTTGCTAAGGGGTATCTAAGTAGGAAAGGTGGCGAGATACATTTATCACAACAGCCCCAGCAGGAAGCAAGATGGATATGTTGCTACTTTCAAGGAGCGCCCCAGCAGGGAGATGGGCAAAGTACAAATAAACAGATAAACCGATAAGATCATCTCTCAGTGTGTCCAATGCCAGGAGGAAGGCAAGGTACAGGAGAGAGAGTACCTGAGGGAATCTATTTTAGAATGAGGTGGTCAGGTCAGTGGAGAGCTCTTGGAAGAGGCAACTTTCAAATTAGACTTGAGCAGGCCAACAGAACTTTCTGCCATGAGGGAATGTTCTAGAATGGAATGTTCTAGAACTGTGCTGTCCAATATGGTAGCCGTTAGTCACATGTGACTATGGAGATTGACATGTGGCTAGTGTGATGGAAGAAGTGGACTTAAAAATTTAATTTTAATTCTTGAAATTTATTTTATTTTTTTTTAAAGATTTTATTTATTCATTCATAGAGCGAGAGAGAGAGAGAGGCAGAGGGAGAAGCAGGCTCCCAAGGAGCAGGGAGCCCGATGCGGGACTCGATCCCAGGACTCTGGGATCACGACCTGAGCCAAAGGCAGACGCTTAACCATCTGAGCCACCCAGGCGCCCTAATTCCTTGAAATTTAAATGGTGTCATGGGGCTGCTGGCTATTACATCAGCCCAGCTTCAGCCCTAATGGATAAGAAGTCAACCATGTGAATTCTTTCTTTTTTTTTTTTTTTAAAGAATTTATTTATTTATTTGACAGAGAGAGACAGCCTGAAAGGGAACACAAGCAGGGAGAGAGGGAGAGGGAGAAGCAGGCTTCCCGTGGAGCAAGGAGCCTGATGTGGGACTCGATCCCAGGACCCTGGGATCATGACCTGAGCCGAAGGCAGACGCTTAATGACTGAGCTACCCAGGCGCCCTATGTGAATTATTTCTACCGATGCTAATTAAAAACTTATCAAGACGGTAGGCCCAAATAGCAACATTATTACTAGTATTATTTTCTCCCGAGTTTTGGATTCCTAGAAGGTTGTGAGGATCAAACGAACTAACGTGTCTAAGGTATTAAGCAAGAGAATGAAGCACTCAATAAATGGTAGGTTAAAATATGGAGCTGGGGCAAGTCTCCCCACTGTCTCCCACTGTTTCCCCACTACTCACTGTCTTCCACCTCCATTTTTAGGGGTTTTTGCTGGTTTGTGCTTAAACCACAGCTTTTTTGAGCTGGTCAATTTATGAAGGCAAAAGATATTTAACTAAGGGCCTGGTCTTTGCATGACAGTGTGCCTAAATAGTAAAAGAGTTTTCTGCCTTTGTATCTTCATGACATAGAAACTTAGCACTGTAGGTAAATCTTTTATCAGGACTGGGGGGAGGGGGGCAGAGGGATGTTGGTTTTTTATAAACTGTGGGGTAGTGGGAGATGCAAAGGGCCACACAGGACACAAGGAGGACCAGTGTGCTGTGTGACCTTGGGTGGGTCCCTTACCCTCTCTGAACCTCTGCCTCCTCATCTACAGCATGAGGAGGCTGGACCAGCCCCCTGAAGTGTGACCCCTGGTCGCCAATCTCACTGGGCATATGGTTATTTTGCCCCCAATCTGTATGCTTTCCAGAGTGTGGAATTTAGGATTTTGGCACCCAGGACAGCTCAGGTAGTTCTGCTGGTGCCTCCCAAGATACTGGCATTTCTGTGAGGAACATTTCCAGCTCCAGTAAGGTCCCCAAATGAGGGGCCTCTGCTGGAGGAGACCAGCGTGGGTTCATTGTTCCTAATGACCTGGAATGAGAATCCCATGGGGCGGTATCTTCACTTAGACACTTAGACACTTGTCCTGGTGCTGCTGTCTCTGGTGGTTGGTTGGATGAAAAAAATGACATCATAACCCGTGTGTTCCAGCCTGTTGGAAACAATGATATCAGAATGAAGCCGAGTGTTCCATCATCCTCTTGTAGGGGTTTTTGACTTGGTATTTTGGCATCTTTGGGACCCTTAATAGCCTGGTGTTTGGCAGCCCCCCATTGACCCATTTGCTCACATCTATTGGTAGCGTCTTGGCTCAACTCTGGAGAAATGTTCAGGGGGACCTCCCAAACCCCCCCAAACCCTCCAGAGTGTTGCTTTGTGGAGGGCCACTGCTGGGCTTTTTCCTTTGTACAGGGTGGAAATGCCCAGGCCACTTTGAGATGTGGGCAGGTGGCTTGCAACCAGCTGGAGGGTTGAGGAAATGAAGCCTGACATAGAAGGCCAAGGTGGTGATAAAGAGTCCCTGTTAGAATCCAGGAATCTCCCTGTATTATTATTATTTTTTTTTTTTTTTTTTTCTGATCAGCTGCTAAATGCTCTGCACTCTCAGGTACATCCCCTAACCTTTGGAGGCTCAGTTTCTGCAATATGGAGGCAGGGAGTAGGGGTTTGAGCTAGTTCTTGCAGTTCTTCCCATTTCGCAGACAGAGAACTAAGACCTGGGGAGTTTATTCCAGGGGTTTATACTAACGTGGAAGCCACAGCAGAGAAGTGGCATAGATATATCCGTGGATCCTCCCTGCTGCTGGCAGTTTCTCCAGAGAGCCGCTTGGCCTCTGTGTCAGCTCGAAGGTCTCCGTGTGGTCCATGCTGGCCTCTTCCTGCCAGGCCACCAGCTAGGCAGCTGGATAGAAAAGGTGCCTGTTTACTTTTGTGGCTTGAGGGGAGCTCTTTTTGAATGATCTTCAAAGGGGCCTTTGTCTTCCCCCTGTGCCCTCATGTTTCCAGAATCCTTACACTTGCATCCCCATTCTGGGCCTTTGTGCTTGCTGTTCCCTCTGAACTGAAATGGTCACTTTCCCCCTCATGGCCTTAAACCCCCCTCAGGGCCTGTTTCAAGGTGTGTGACCTGTGTAGTCAGCTCTGCTGTCACCCTCTTGAAATTCTCAACTTTTGAACAAGGGCCTCCACATTTTCATGTTGTACTGTGCCCCATACATTCTGTAGCCCATCCTGCCTGCGCATCAAAGTCACCTCCTCTGAAGGGCCTTCCCTGTCCCTCTGCCATTTTTATTTTTTATTTATTTTTATTATATTTTAAAGATTTTATTTATTTGAGAGAGAGAGAGCATGAGTAGGGGGGAGAGGCAGAGAGGGAGGGAGAAGGAGACTCCCCACTAAGAAGGGAGCCTGGTGCGGGGCTCAATACCAGGACCCTGAGATCATGACGTAAGCCAAAGGCAGACATTTAACTAACTGGACCACCCAGGTGCCCCCCTCTGCCATCTTTAAAGTATTCCCCATATGGCTCTGTTTCTTGATTGATTGCTCTGGTGTGTTTTCACAATACTTAATCACTCCTGGAGATTGTGTCTTTAATTTCCTTATGTGTTGACTTGGTTGTTACCTATCTCCTACACTGGCTGGCAAACTCCATGAAAATGGGGCCATATGGGTTTCTGCTTTTCCCCACTGCCTAACCTAATGTGGGTTCATGGTAGACTCTGAATAAATAAATGCATGAAGCAGTGATCAACCCATACTTGCCAAAGACAGAACTCTGCATTCCTGGGGCATGCAAAACACTTTATGAATGAATCTGGGAATGAACGAATGGATGCATGGATGGATGGATGAATGAATGAATGGATGCACCGATGGATAAATGAATGGATGGATGGACGAATGCACAAATGAATGGATGGATGGATGGATAGATGGATGGGTAGGTGGATAGATGAGTAGGTGGATGGATGAATGGATGAATGGATGGATAATGAATGAATAAATGCACAAATGAATGGATGGATGAATGAATGAATGGGTAAATGGATGAATGGATGGATGGATGGATGGATGAATAGGCATTTTATTGTTGCTCTTTGGCAGCAATAGCATTTTTGTTTTCATAAAACTGTTTCTGCATAAATCTTGTAACTTTGTAGATTAGTTCTTTGGTTAAACCCCAATTTTTCTTCTGCATTTTATATGGTTGTACAATCTCCCTATTCCCTTCCATCTTCCCAGCTGGTGAGGGCGGGCTACAATTATGGGCCCAATGACTTTGTGCTGTCTGTTCAAGTCGCCTTCTTTTCCCTTCCCTTTTGGGTTCATCTCAGGCCAGGGGTTGGGATTGGCTCTTCCTTGGACTTGGAAATAGTCCCCAAGGTTTGGAATTCCCATGCAAACCCTTAGAAACAAATCTGGTGAGAACATTACATGTGACAGAATAGTTGCTCACATATTGTGCAATGAAGTTTACAGGGTCATCCCACTTTGGTCAACAAGGGGCAATGTGGTTGGTGCACAATGGGTCTGGGGTAAGGTACCAGTTCAGAGCCATGTCTTACTAGTTAACTAGGTAACAACCCTAATAGTTCTACCCTGTGGGGTGCATGTTTGGACTGAATGGGATGGGACAGGTTCGGGATAGCTCAACTGCAGTCCTGAAATTTAAAGTTATGACCCAGAAGCTCGTAAGTTGGCCATGAACTCATTTAGAAGAAATTTCCACCTTGAATAGATGTGAAGTTGTCTGTAGTCTTTGTTTATCCTGTTTTGTGTGAATATTCATGCCTTCTGCTGCGGAAATAGTAACATGAAAATGTAAAACATAAAGCTTTATCATCCCCCGCCAAAAGTTCTCAAATTCCAAAGCATACTAAGTCCTGGGAGTTTCGAGTTTCAGATAAGGGATTGTGGATAATGTAATGTGCTTACAATGTTCCCTGTCAGTTAGTAAGCACAGATAATGCTTGTGCTTAATAAATGTGTGTGTGTGTGTCTGGAAAGTCTATAAGGAATGTGTCAAAATAGTTAGCAATCATTGTCTTTATATGGTGCAATTATAAGTCATTTAAATTTTCTTCTGCATTTTCTAACTTTCTGCTGTAAATATTGTTTTTTTTAAAGATTTTATTTATTTATTTGAGAGAGAGAGAATGAGAGATAGAGAGCATGAGAGGGAAGAGGGTCAGAGGGAGAAGCAGACTCCCTGCCAAGCAGGGAGCCCGATGCGGGACTTGATCCCGGGACTCCAGGATCATGACCTGAGCTGAAGGCAGTCGCTCAACCAACTGAGCCACCCAGGCGCCCTGCTGTAAATATTGTTAATAACAAATATTAATAATGTTTACTAATAAAACATTATAAAAAGTATTGGGGAAAAAAGTGAACCAGTCCTCTCACTTCCTGCATAAGAAGCTGACGCCCAGAGAGGTTCGGGGGTCTATCAGGGGTCTCCCAGCAGGATGATCATAGGCCCTGAGAGCCATTGGAACCCAGACCCTCCGCAGGTACGGATCAGAAACTGGTCTGCAAACTCCCACTGTTGACGCCTAACTTGGACTCCAGGAAAGATGTTTCCACCCTCCTCCTAACCTGTTTTTAGCATTAGTGAGAAGAGTCAGGAGGCAGGGCAGCCATTAAGCTGTGTGACCTTGGGGATGTCACCTACCCTGTCGGGGCTGGACTGGGATGCTCTGAGGTCCTTTGCTTTTGTTTCTTCATGTATGGAGAGGTACATGGTGGGGGAGAGGGCTGTGGTAAAGTTTGTTAATTTAGAACCATTTTCTCCTTGGCCGGTTACTGTGGATGGTCTGGGTACCAGGTAAGCCTAAGGACGGAGTCAGAGATGAAACGGTCACGTGGAGAAGCCAAGGTTTGTCCCATCCCTTCATCGGCTTGGAAGCATTTATCGCAGCCCTGCTGGGTGCCAGGCTCTGTGACAGCACTATGGATGCACAGACAGTGGGATCTGCCTCCTGCCCTAGGAGAGGCCAGCGGAGGGGCCTACGAGGCCACACGCCCGGAGCATTTCCCATCGAGGGGGAGAGAGTGGCCGGCTGCAGGCTGGCACCCTGACTCTTCCATTCGGCTGTCAGGTGGCCTGGGCCGAGCTCTTCCCTTTCTGTGCCTCAGCATCCTCCAGAACGAGGTCACAGTGGTCCCTACCTCACAGGGCTGGTGTCAGGCTTACTTGAGTGACCAGGAGCCCGGCACTTAAAGCCGTGCCACTGCGCGATCTTCATCATTTGATGCAAAGCACGGTGTCATACCCGGGACCCGCAGTCGAGACAGATCTGGCTTCCCACCGCAGACCAGCCCCACGGACCTCTCTCGTCTGCAATTTCCTTCTCTGTCGAAACGAGATAATGCTGGCGTCCACCTCACAAGCATGCTGAGATCACGTGAGAAGAAGTGGCAGGTGTGGACGGCCCAGGGGCTGCCTTGGGTGCCAGCGCTGGAATGGGCAACTTCCAGAGTTCTCCCCTGTGGTCATGGATCTTCCCAAGCCCCGCCAGGCATACAACTTTAAGGTATAGCAACCTCTGTCCACAGAGGAGGAAGAGGAGGGAAGCAGGTGAAGTGTCCCTGACAAAGGGATGAAATACAAAGCAGCATGCAGGGCCTGGGGCTTTCCCCTGCCGCCTCCCCTCTGCTGCTCGCTTCCATGCCAAGAGTGTTGAGTTTAAGAGAGGTTTCCCAAGGCAGACCTCAGATCCCGGGGAGGTGCAGTGAGGGAACAGTGGGCGAGCAAGCTGACACCTGGGACCTCGCTGCACCCTTCTGTCCCAAGTAGCATCCCGGGGCGGCTTGCAGTGGGCATCCCCCAGGTCCTTCCTGCTCATCATCACCCTCTGCACCTCTTCCCTGCCCCGAGTAGCCAGCCGGTCAGAAAACTTTAAATTGCCTATACTTTTTTTTTTTGACCCTCAATGAAATCCCATGGGTCTTTTGATCATGTTTTAATTTATTCATTCCTTTATTGATTTAGGAAGGGGCTGGCAGAAACCCCATTTCCAAAACTTTTTAGCTCCTAAGGTGTTTTCTGGGAGCTTCGGGGAAAGGGGGGGTCCCTGTTTTTGCATTGTTTCATTTATGGACTGGATATTGAGGTTTGGAAGAGGTTAGCTATTCATACAGGGTATAGAGCGCCTGAACATCCCTTTCTCTCTCTCAAATATCTGTATCCTGCTTTAGAAAAATCTGTCACTTTTGCTCTATGCCTGATGTAACATTGCCCCCATCACATATCGAAAGGGATTATTTTATTTTTCTTTGAATGAATGCACATTATATGTGGATGATGCCACAGAAAAGTGGAGAGAAGGCGTTTGCTCATGATCACCTAGAGCATAGGGACAGGCACAAGGCCACTCACTGCTCAGGCCTTTCCTCTGTGTGGCTAGCCACTTGCAAGTGCACTCTCTTGTTGTGTGTTTTGCCACTGACCTGGGTTTTCCTTCTGCAATACCAACAAGTTAAATTTAGCCTCTGAGGAGTCTGAGCAGAAGGGCTTATAGCACGAGAGCGCATCTGCAGCCAAGTTCGGAGCGTGTCATTGAAATCACAGTGACGGCTGTTTAAAGGAGATGTTTATTTAAAGGCAGTGTTGTGCGTAGGCATGGACATTATTCTTTCCTTCCTATCTTCTATACCTTATAATGCAGGCAGAGAAAAATCCAAGTCACGATCACTCTGATGACATGCAAAGCGCAGACATCGAAGTGAAATGCCTTTCTTGAGAAGCTCCCATGTAAAAGTGAGGTGTGTTAGGATGTCTCCAAGGCTGGATTAGTGAAGAAGTTCTCTCCCATTTGATCCTAACTGATTGGGGGTAGGGTAGGGGTGTTTTCAAATATTTTCATTTCCTGATTTTAATTGTTTTCCCTATTTTGAGATGATTATATTTAAATTTGGGTCATTTCAAGCATGAATTTTTGGGGGGTTTAGCTTGGAACTTTAGAAAGTAAATCAGGCTACAGTCGGTGGGTTTTTTTTGGAGGGAGTGAAGACAAGGCCATGAAGAACCTTCTAGAAATTCTGAAGAACTGAGAATTTTGTTCACCTGTTTTATTTTTTAATCCTTTTGCTGAGAAAGTTCCCAAATGGTTAGAGCACAGCTAACTGGTGCCCTCAGGCAGCGCTGCTTATACAATTCCTAGGGGAGGAATTCACATTGTGGCCACACCGACGGCACCTCCTGGAGGCATGGCCCTAGCTGTGCCTTTCTATGGGGATTCATTCGCAAACATTTACATTATTTTTTGGGTTTTGTTTGCTGTGAACATAGGCTGCATTTATTATTATGCAGTGTTTCCTAGGCTGTGTTTTCGGTCCTTTTCATTTATTATAACTCCTTGCAGAAGCATTCATTCATTCGAACTGGAATCGGTTTGCCTGGGTTCAAAGCTCAGCTCCGTCACCCTTGGGAAACATCCATCTCTGGGGGCACATTTCCTTATCAGCATTACGGAAACAAAAACAAAAGGATGGCTATGAAAGAAGACAAGGGCACAAAAGAGCACTCGGTGTGTCTTAGTCTTAGCAGAAAGCAGCTTATTACTAGCTGCCACCATACATCACCGAGGACTCTATTCCTTATGCTGTCCCTTTCACTCCCGTGACTTATTCATTCCATAACTGGAAGCCAGAAAGAAACCTATTTAGGGTCACAGGGCAGCTGGGGTCTTTCCTATCTCGAAAGAGCTCCGTTTACCGGGTAACCGAGGTGATCCGAAGTGTGTGTTAGGATCTCACTCTGGGGGCGGAAGGGCCTGGAGCAAACATGTCCCCGGGAATAGAGGTGAAAGAATAAGCAAAAACAGGAACTTGGAAGCCAGAAGTTGACTTGCCTTCGGGGGCTTTTACCAGGCACTCTGGTGACATCTGACTCATATTTTAAATAAACCCTATTTTCCACCACTTCCCTATTGTGTGTATTCAAGCACATTAAATGCTTGTGAGTTTTTCCCAGCTGCCAGGATGTAGGGCGGGGGTTGCCATCCTGGAACCCTTCTACTCCAGTCAGGGGAGCTGGGGAGGAAAGTGGCCAAGAGGGCTTTTTTTAAGTCTCTGGCCGCTGTCGCCTGGCGCCCAAGGTCAGCGGCGGCTCCGTGATTGGCCGGTCCGGGGGGCGGGACCTGGTTCTGTCGGGGACAGGAGGCGGGGCCCGGTGAGGAGGCCGGGCCTTGTGCAGGGGGCGGGACCCTTCTGGGAGGTGGGGTTCGCTTGGGGGCGGGGCCTGGGCGGGCGCGTCCGCCCGGGACACTTGCGCGCAGGACTCTTTTCGGGATGGAGGAAGCGCCCCGCTTGGTCGGGCACCTGCCGGCTGCAGCACCACCCGGCGCGAGCCGCTCTCGGACCCACCTGGCTGCCCTGCTGGGCCCCGGGACCGGGGTCCGCTCAGGAGGTTAAGGGGTGCATGCTCTGCATCCCGGCGGGAGCCGGCTGGGATTGCCCGGCGGGCAGGTCAATATGAGCCCTGCCAAGTGCAAGGTCTGTTTCCCTGATCGCAAAGTGAAGTAAGTAAGCCTGCAATTTTAATGACTGTTATTTTTTGCCAAGTTATGCACCGTGTCCCCCCGCCGCCAGTAAAGACGAGCTCTGTGGCCCCTTAGCGCCACCTCCTCTTCCCCACCCCCACCAAAGAAATGCAGGCTTCAGTTTGGCCACTGGGGAGATGCAGCCCGCGTTGCAACTGACCTTGGTGGTTGAAGGGGAGGCCGGATTGGCCGGATTTGGCCGTGATGTTGATTGGAGGGGCGCTTAGGAACACACAGGTGGATAGGCTGGCGCGGGGCCACGCTTTCCTCCTCTTTCTCCCCTTAGCCTTGATAAAGCCTTCATGGTTGCGGAAGGCAGGCCTTTTTGAAGTGATGAGGAAGCCTGGGCGAATCAAGGGCCACCTGAGCAGGCATCGCATTTAAGGTTGTTTTCTGGACAATGTGTAGGCATTTCTGTGCCCTAGGGCTTCCTGGCCCCACCTGCTTGATTTCTTGTCTTCATTTTATTGCATTAAAAAAAAAAACTACCAAAGTAACGTTATGTTTGTTGTTGAAAAGTCAGAAAATTCTAGATAAGCAAAAAAGAGGAACAAAATTCACCCGTAGCCACGTCTCCCCACCCACCCCCGCCCATCCCATGATCTTTTAACAATTGCTGGATAGTTACCGAGCTCATAAGCCTGTCAGGGAAGTGAGGTCTCTTGGAGCCGGAAGGATGGTTGTTTAGGTCCAAAGATGGGGGGTTCAGAGAGGGCAAGAGATATGCCTAGACAAGCAGCCAGCCCTCCAGGAGGGAGACTGACCTTGCAGTTCCCTGGTCCTTCTGCAAAGGAGAATAACGGGGCCTTCAGGGGGATCTTTCTATTGCTCAGGGTGTGTCTGAGCAAAGGATCTGCAGTTGGGCAGGGGTCCTGGGTTTGGATCACCGTCTTTTCTTGTGCACTAAGTGTTTGGTGGACCATGGTAGTCACGTTTCTTGCACTTTCCGAGCCCGGATCTAATCTCTTTGGCAAAACCCCTCAAGCCCTACAGTGTACCGGAAGCAGACCATGTGGTCCATAAAGGACATATCCTCGCCCCCCCAATCTGTGAGGCTATTTACACAAAAGTTTAACATATAAATCTTGAATCAGGTTTTATTGTACAGTTCAGTCCCAAAGAAGACTTTTCACAAACCACTTTAACCCGAAAGAATAAACCTGCAGGAATTGTAATTGTCCCATTACAGGTGATTTCACGCCCTGGAAATTCTGCTCAGAACCAAGGCCAGCTGCCAGGTTGAAATGTTGGTTGGTGATCTATGGGTGGTTCTCACCCCCAACTGCACATTCGAATTCCCAGGAGGGGGAAGGAAGGCGGGCTTTTAAAAAAATGTAGGTGCCTGGGTGTGCTCCCTCCGCCTGCAACGATCCCTCCCGCCTCTAACAATCCCTCCTGTCCTAGGGATGCTGATTAATCAGGCCAGGTGGGGCCTGGGCATCAGCATTTTTAAAAGTTCCTCTCTTGCCGGAGCGTAGAGTCAAGCTGAAAAGCACTGCTTAACTCAGAGTTGGCAAACTCTTTTTCGTCCAGGGCCAAATAGTGAATATTTCCGGCTTTGAGACCATATGGTCTCTGTCACCTCTACTCAGCTCGGCCATTTACTGCCCCAGCAGCCACAGAGAATACATAATTGAATGGGTCTCACCGTATTCCAATCACACGTAATTTATGGAAGTTTGAAATTCATGTAATTTTCACGGGTCACAAAATAAGATTCTTTCAACCATTTAAAAATACAAAAGCCATGATTAGCTGGAGGTCCAAAAGCAGGTGGCAGCCTGGATTTGGGTTTTGGACCCGAGCTTAACGACGCCTGGTCTAGCCAAGGTGGCCATCCCGGGAAGCGCTAAGGGGGCAGGGGGCCCGAGAAATTTCCAAGGGTCCCCTTTGTCTGGGAGCCCAAAGATGTGTTCAAGGTTAGCAGCCTTGACTAAGCGATGCAGCGTCCTTTCTGCCTTACTTGCTCGGTGATAATAGTGAGGACTTTCCATCCATCAGGGCTCAGCAGCCGCATCCGTGTTTTATAAAAGAGAAGCGGGGGTGGGGGGGTGGGGAATAGGGTAGGGACGTAAGGGCTGGTTACTGTCAGGGCCACAACCCAATGGCTCCACCCTGGGGCTCTTAATCATGGCTCCCCTGCAGAGAGGCACTTAGTGCATGCCAGGCCCAGTGCTGAGCCCTGGATGCACACTCTCTGAGGCAGACGCTCTTAATGTTGTCAATATTGTGATCCTGTGCGGGAAGCGAGGGACACTACGGAAGCATCTTTCCCAAGACTGCGCAGGTCATGAGTGGTAAATTCTGCATTCAAAGCCTGGGGGGATGGCTCTAACCTACCAGGGTTTCTGTTGACACTTGGGGCCCTGTATTTCTTTGTGGTGGGGGCTGTCCTGAGCATCCTAGAATATTGAATAGCATCCTCGGCCTCTACCTACTAAATGCCAGTGGCACCCCCCCCCCCCGCTTAGTTGTGAACACAAAAAGTGTCTGCAAACATGGGCCTTATGTCTCCTGGGGAGCAAAACTGGCCCCAGCTGAGAGCCCTGCAGTCCACAGATTGCCTCTCAAATGTAGGTGCTTGTTTTTTAAAGTGCAGACAATAGAGATACTCCCATTTATCTCAACCATCTTTCTGCCTCAAACTTAGCCTCTGGGGGGAGGGGGCATGGTCAGAGTCGTATTGGAAGCCCAGTGTTGCCACTGGTCAGCTGTGTGATTTGAGGTCTTTGGGCCTCTCTGACCCTCAGTTTCCTCGTTGTTGAACAGGGAATGGCGGCCTCCCATGCACGGGGCTGTGGGGATTCAGCGTGAAGCCAGCCCCCCTGTGCCTAATTCACAGTGACCCTCCAGAATGTTTACCCCTTCCCTCCCGGTGTTTCTGCCTGGGCTTGTGCCTGAGAAGCTGACTGGTGTTGGGCTGATAGCTCTGGTGTGTAGTTGATTGCATCTGAAGCCATTTCCAAAGTAACCCTGGACAAGTTAAGTCTCCGCTCGCCTTGGAACAAATGCCGGCCAAAGGTCAGCCTTGGGGAGCCAATGTTGGTTGGCTTCCAGCTTTGTCAAAAACGAATAAAAATAGCCACCAGCCTGGAGACTGGGTCTGAAACTGGGCCATTCCAGCAGCATTGTGTGTTCGCCCTCCTAGTTAGTTATGACGGGCTTGTGACCCACCTGAAGGAGGGGCGCTCTCACCAGTTTTGAAATCAAAATGGCAGCTGAGAATGGTTTTTGCAGGCTACAAAATTATGTTTTTCTCCCGGTTGACCTTTCTCTTTGCCGTGCTTTAGGTCATTTTGCTAGGGTTTTAATGTTTGTGTTGGAAGTGGGATGTCTGAGACCATCTGAAGCCAAAAGATCAAGCCAGCCAGTCGGGAAAGCTGTAGACAGAGTGGGGGAGAGTGGATGGATGGGGAAGAGACCCTGGCCAGAGGAGTGGCTGATGCATTTCCTGGTGAGACTGGGAGATCAGCAGCCCCTGATCCCCTTGGTCTCACTGCACTGAAATGATAATAGGGTTTACTGGTGCCAGAAGCCAACTTTTACTTTCTATGTCTTATTTAACCTTTACGACATAGTGAGGTACGTGTTACTATCCTCATTTTACAGTTGGGGATGCTGAGCACCTTGCCCAGTGGATGCCAGAATGGCCAGGGCTTCCCTATTACATCCCTATTACAAAGTTCATAGCCTTTCTTCTTTATTGAAAGTAATATACCATTGGGGCGCTGGGGTGGCTCAGCTGGTGAAGCGTCTGCTTTTGGCTCAGGTCATGATCCCAGGGTCCTGGGATTGAGCCCTACCCCACGTCGGACTCCCTCTCCCTCTGCATCCCCCCTTGTGCATGCTCTCTCTCTCACTCTCCCTCTCTCTCAAATAAAATCGTTAAAAGAATAACATATCATTGCAGGAAACTTAACAAGTATAGATGAAGAGAAGAAGACAGAAACCACCCATAACTCCACCACCCTGAGATTACATTTTGCTATTTCCCCAGATCAGGGGCCTGCAGGTTAGGGCCTTCCGGCTGCATCGGCCTATTTTTGTAAAGAAATAAAAGACCTTAAAAACAAACGGAGCTACTTGCTGGTTGATGGGCTGAATTATGATAAAAGCACTGTTCCCATTTGCAAGATGATATTGACCTTCCAAAGTACTTTTCTAAGTCTGATCTTGTTTCAGCGATTCAGTCCTAGGACGTCTTAGGAGAAAAGCTGCTCACACTTTGTGGCAGGCAGTGAGGTTCTCTCATGGGCCAGAAATCATTTGCTCATCTGTCTGTTCATTCATTCAGGCTCTCTGGCTAAGCCCAGCTGAATGGAGAAAGTCTTCATTGGAAACACATATCCTCTTGTGGCATGGAAACACATCGTTCATTTTTCTTTTTGTTCCCCTGGCCTTGAACTCCGTGTTTTCCTTTGTGATGGGCAGAGCCTTTGGCAGCTCACACTGGGGAGTAGGGGCAGACGGCAGGTTTGTAGGAGGCTTTCCCATGGGGATCTGTACTAGACATGAAGACTTTGTACAGCAGAAAATGCCCACATCCAACATTTCCTAGTGTCTACTACAGCCCCAGGCCTGCTGACTTGCTCTGTGACCTCTTTGCCTGGCTGGGCCTCAGTTTGCCCATCTATAAAATGGAATTTCTCTTTCCTGACTATTTATTTGCTTCCAATTTTGCCACCTTTTTCTCAGATGATAGGTGGTGCCATGTCGGCAGTGTTCCTTATGATCAGTTAGTTCTTCACCAAAGTTTTGGTCCCCTGAACCCGCTCATCCTTGCCCTCAACAACAGCCACTGGACATACCTGTGCGTGGTTAACTGCTAGCCTCATTCTTAAACAGATGGCTCTCAGCTTAATGCCTCATCGCCACCTTAAGAAAGTAGACTGAGGGGTGCTTGGGTGGCACAGTCAGTTGGGCATCCAACTCTTGGTTTTGGCTGGGGTTGTGATCTCAGGGTCATGAGATCAAGCCTGCATTGGGCTCCGTGCTCAGCGCAGAGTCTGCTTAAGACTCTCTGTCCTGCTGCCCCACCACGCACTTTCTCTCTCTCAAATAAATAAATCTTGAAAAGAAATGAAAAAAGAGAAAGTGGACTGAATGTGCATGCCTGAGCCTCTTCCTGTCAACATCCCACCAAACGACAGCAAAGAAATGTTTTTTTTAAAAAGAGAAATGGAAACCCATCAAGCCTGGCAGAACAGTTGGGAAGATTAGCCACAGCATTTTAGAGGGCAGGAGCAGATGAACAGCAGTAACTGGCTTAGCAGAACTAAGAGAGCTGAGTCATAAGGCAGTAGTGAGGACAGCTGAGAACCTACCGGATCTGCACTCTGAAAGGTGTGGGGACTGGCAGCATCAGGTACCTCTGCACTTGAGGGGGGGCAAGAGAGGGTACCAAAATGAGAAGAATTGGGTAAAAGATGCCCAGATCTTCTTGCCTGCTTTGTGTGGCCGGGGGTTGCCCACTTGCACCTCAGCAAAAAGCAGGTGGTTCATTCCCTGGAGAGGGAAAAACAGAGGGTCTTGGGACTGGGGACTGATGGGCCCAGTGGAGGCATATGAGGTCTGTATCCCAAACTCAAGGATCAGGGTCTGTGTGAGTGCTGAATTCTGAAACCTGCCCTGCCCCCTCTCCCCCAGACCGTGCCACCACTTCCCTCACCACTCCTTCCCCAGCTCCTGTCCATTTGAGTAGTGGACCATTGAGGGAAGAAGACTCTAGTGTACTCGGGGTTCCCTGGTACACAGCGGCCCCCACCACCCCCGATCCTGGGCATCGAGCTCAGCGTCCACCGGCCCCACCTCAGTACCTTCTGTCAGCCCTCCAGTTTTGCTCTTGGTCACAGGGAAGTGACTGAGGCTTGGTTACAGTTTCTAATATGGAAGGCAGGCCCCAAACAATCAAACAGAGGGACACAGGAGACTTGGAAGAAACAGAAACCATGCCAGGAGAAGAGAACTTGAAAAAGCTGCCATTAATACCCTCCTTCAAGCCAGGGAGGAACAGGATGCACAAAAAGGAAACTTTGGTGAGCCAATAACAAGCCCTTGGGTATTAGAAACACAATGGCAGGTTAGGAGAGAAGGCTGAAGGAATCGCCCAGAAAGTGAAAGACAAGGGATAGGAAATAGGAGAGGGGAAAAAGACAGAAACTTGCAGGCCAGTGTAAGAATTTCAACATCCAAATAATAAGACTTCTGGAAAGAATAGAGTAAAAAGGAGGCAGGGAAATCATTTGAATGAAATATTTGAAAACAAATCCCAGGATATAAGTTTCCACACTGAAGGAGCCTGAAGATTCACAGCCCCACTGGATGGAAGGAGACACATACCTGAGCACATCCCTGGGAAACTGTAGACTATGGAAGACAGAGACAAGATCCTATAAGCTTCTGGATGTGAAAAAACAGGTCACCTGTGAAGAATCAAGCTATCAGAACATCTCTGGTTCTAGCGTCCATGGAAGCTATGACACAATGGTGCAAGTCTTCCAAAACTCTGAAGGAGAAGGTTTTCCGTTATAGAATTCCATACACAGCCAAATGATAGGGTCAAACGTGAGATCAGAAGAAAGACGGTTTCAGAACTTGCAAGACTATGAATCATTAGTTCATTCCTACCCCTCATTCCCAAACACCTTTTCTTAGAAAGCTACTGAAAGATGTCTTCCACTGAAGCAAGATAAGAAACCAAAGTAGAGCAACACATGGGAGACAGGAAACAGATCCAACATAGAATCAAAGGGAATCTCCAAGGTGATAGCGATGAGGTAGCCCAGGGCATCCAGAAGCTGGATAGGCATGTTGAGGGTGCCGTTGTCATGTGCCGTCCCATTGTACCATCTTTTCAACTAAATAGAACTACTGGAGGATGTGTCCCAACAAAACAAGGGAGTCCACCAAGAAAGAGGGAGCCATTTGATCCCCCAAATTAGGGATCAAACCCCGAGGAAAGGCAAAAGGAATCCTAAGGATGTCAGCAAAAGGAATTCTCAGAATGACAGTTGTGTAGGGGGTCTGGAGAAGAGCCATTCAGGATGAGTGTAGAGAGTAGAGGCTTCCAGGAGGGATGTCGCCAGTGAGGAATGATGGAGCTGATCAACTATGTTGTGTACTAGGAGGGTATGAGAAGGAGTGGATGGCATTAGCAGCAGGTGCAAGGAGAGCTACGCAAATGAAAAAAACCACTGTCTCCAGGAAAAAAAAGAAGAAAGGAAAATCTGGTCTACCCCAGCCCTCATTTGTGAGTAGTCCCAGACTCATGAAATCCCAAATACGGAATCTGTATTGAGAGGAACCTGCATTGAGAGGTTGTGGGACGGGAAGCAGATGGGATGGCCAAGTAAGAGCGCTCATTCTTCATCTCTCAAGATCAAAGATCCGTAGATGGTGTCTCAAATGATGTCACACAAGAGGGTACACCTAATGGTGACATTGTTTAGAACTACGGAGAGGTGTAAATGCCAGAAAAGTGATTTTCTCTGTTGTGCAGTTCTGGAGGGGATGGGGCAAGGAACCACCATTTGGTGGTTTTACATTTTTTAAAGATCTTGTTTAGTTAGAGAGAGCGCATGAGGAGAGGGAGAGGGGGAGAGAGAAAATCTCAAGCGGACTCCCCAGTGAGCATGGACACCTCCCGCCCCGACCCGGGGCTCGATCTCAACGACCCTGAGATCATGACCTGAGCTGAAATCAAGAGTCAGACACATTTAACCGACTGAGCCACCCAGGCGCCCTGGTTGTTACACATTTTTTGGTTTTCAGTTATAAAAGTTTTGAGATGCATGTACAGAAAAATGCATGAAAGAGATCAATACTGTTTAATAAGTCTCAGGCATTGGACTGGGTGGACTTTCTCCCTGATCATAAACCCCCCTCCCCCATAGGCTTTTTTGTATTATTTGAGTTTTTAAATGGGAGCATAGCAAGGGGCGCCTGGGTGGCTCAGTCGTTAAGCGTCTGCCTTCGGCTCAGGTCATGATCCCAGGGTCCTGGGATCAAGCCCCGCATCGGGCTCCCTGCTTGTCGGGAAGCCTGCTTCTCCCTGTACTGGTCCCTCTGCTTGTGTTACCACTCTCGCTGTGTCTCTCTCTGTCAAATAAATAAAATCTTTAAAAAATAAATAAATAAAATAAATAAATAAATTGGGAGCATAGCAAGTAAAAATTAATTTAAGATTAAAGAGCTCAACGTACAGCTTGGGTCAGGTCAGGGGATCGCTTCTGCTTCATTCCTGCACCAGCCTCTTGAGTCTCCTTGTGAAACGCTTCAAGGTCCCCAGTGAGGACTGCAAAGCAGAAGGGGTCTGATGGGCTCCCGCTTCTCTGTTGATGTTGATTTTGTAGGTGCTGGGCTCCTGACTCTCTCCCCGAGTGGACCAGGCTTCCTGGCTCATCTGGGTCTGTCCTTTCCCCTCTGCAGACCCAGCATGTCGGGACTCCACCTGGTAAAGAGGGGCCGAGAACTGAAGAAGCTGGACCTGCACAGAGACTTTACCGTGGCTTCCCCGGCTGAGTTTGTCACGCGCTTTGGGGGGAATCGGGTCA